>NC_084615.1:17917756-17975256 GCF_033978795.1 Nerophis ophidion
AATAATGTGAGAGTCCAGTCCATAGTGGATCTAACATAATAGTGTGAGAGTCCAGTCCATAGTGGATCTGACATAATAGTGAGAGTCCAGTTCATAGTGGATCTAACATAATAGTGAGAGTCCAGTCCATAGTGGATCTAACATAATAGTGAGAGAGTCCAGTCCATACTGGATCTAACATAATAGTGTGAGAGTCCAGTCCATAGTAGATCTAACGTAATATTGTTAGAGTCCAGTCCATAGTGGATCTAACATAATAGTGAGAGTCCAGTCCATAGTGGATCTAACATAATAGTGTGAGTCCAGTCCATAGTGGATCTAACATAATAGTGTGAGTCCAGTCCATAGTGGATCTAACACAATATTGTGAAAGTTCAGTCCATAGTAGATCTAACGTAATATTGTTAGAGTCCAGTCCATAGTGGATCTAACATAATAGTGTGAGAGTCCGGTCCATAGTGGATCTAACATAATAATGTGAGAGTCCAGTCCATAGTGGATCTAACATAATAGTGATAGTCCGGTCCTTAGTGGAGCTAACATAATAGTGATAGTCCAGTCCTTAGTGGATCTAACATAATTGTGATAGTCCAGTTCATAGTGGATCTATCCTAATAGTGTGAGAGTCCAGTCCATAGTGGATCTAACATAATAGTGGGAAAGTCCAGTCCTTAGTGGATCTAACATAATAGTGAAAGAGTCCAGTCCATAGTGGATCTAACATAATAGTGTGAGTCCAGTCCATAGTGGATCTAACATAATAGTGTGAGTCCAGTCCATAGTGGATCTAACACAATATTGTGAAAGTCCAGTCCATAGTAGATCTAACGTAATATTGTTAGAGTCCAGTCCATAGAGGATCTACATTGACAATGAGAGAGTCCAGTCAATAGTGGATCTAACATAATAGTGAGAGTCCAGTCCATAGTGAATCCAACATAATAGTGAGAGTCCAGTCCATAGTGGATCTAACATAATAGTGAGAGTCCAGTCCATAGTAGATCTAAAGTAATATTGTTAGAGTCCAGTCCATAGTGGATCTAACATAATAGTGAGAGAGTCCAGTCCATAGTGGATCTAACATAATAGTGTGAGTTCAGTCCATAGTGGATCTAACATAATAGTGTGAGTCCAGTCCATAGTGGATCTAACACAATATTGTGAAAGTCCAGTCCATAGTAAATCTAACGTAATATTGTTAGGGTCCAGTCCATAGTGGATCTAACATAATAGTGAGAGAGTCCAGTCCATAGTTGATCTAACATAATAGTGATAGTCCAGTCCTTAGTGGATCTAACATAATTGTGATAGTCCAGTTCATAGTGGATCCATCCTAATAGTGTGAGAGTCCAGTTCATAGTGGATCTAACATAATAGTGATAGTCCAGTCCTTAGTGGATCTAACATAATTGTGATAGTCCAGTTCATAGTGGATCCATCCTAATTGTGTGATAGTCCAGTCCTTAGTGGATCTAACATAATAGTGATAGTCCAGTCCTTAGTGGATCTAACATAATTGTGATAGTCCAGTTCATAGTGGATCCATCCTAATAGTGTGAGAGTCCAGTCCATAGTGGATCTAACATAATAGTGGGAAAGTCCAGTCCTTAGTGGATCTAACATAATAGTGTGAGTCCAGTCCATAGTGGATCCAACATAATAGTGAGAGTTCAGTCCATAGTGGATCTAACATAACAGTGAGAGTCCATTTTATAGTGGATCTAACAAAATAGTGATACTCCAGTCCATAGTGGATCTGGTTTAATAGTGAGAGTCTAGTCCATAGTGGATCTAACATAATAGTGAGAGTCCAGTTTATAGTGGATCTAACATAATAGTGAGAGTCCAGTTTATAGTGGATTTAACATAATAGTGATACTCCAGTCCATAGTGGATCTGGTTTAATAGTGAGAGTCTAGTCCATAGTGGATCTAACATAATAGTGATACTCCAGTCCATAGTGGATATAACATAATAGTGTGAGAGTCCAGTCCATTGTGGATCCAATATAACAGTGAGAGTCCAGTCCATAGTGGATCTAACATAATAGTGTGAGAGTCCAGTCCATAGTGGATCTAACATAATAGTGTGAGAGTCCAGTCCATAGTGGATCTAACATAATAATGGGAAAGTCCAGTCCTTAGTGGATCTAACATAATAGTGTGAGTCCAGTCCATAGTGGATCTAACATAATAGTGAGAGTTCAGTCCATAGTGGATCTAACATATTAGTGAGAGTCCAGTTTATAGTGGATCTAACATAATAGTGTGAGAGTCCAGTCCATAGTGGATCTAACATAATAGTGTGAGAGTCCAGTCCATAGTGGATCCAACATAACAGTGAGAGTCCAGTCCATAGTGGATCCAACATATTAGTGAGAGTCCAGCTTATAGTGGATCCAACATTATAGTGTGAGAGTCCAGTCCATAGTGGATCCAACATAATAGTGAGAGTCCATTCCATAGTGGATCTAACATAATAGTGAGAGTCCAGTCCATAGTAGATCTAAAGTAATATTGTTAGAGTCCAGTCCATAGTGGATCTAACATAATAGTGAGAGAGTCCAGTCCATAGTGGATCTAACATAATAGTGTGAGTCCAGTCCATAGTGGATCTAACACAATATTGTGAAAGTTCAGTCCATAGTAGATCTAACGTAATATTGTTAGAGTCCAGTCCATAGTGGATCTAACATAATAGTGTGAGAGTCCGGTCCATAGTGGATCTAACATAATAATGTGAGAGTCCAGTCCATAGTGGATCTAACATAATAGTGATAGTCCAGTCCTTAGTGGATCTAACATAATAGTGATAGTCCAGTCCTTAGTGGATCTAACATAATTGTGATAGTCCAGTTCATAGTGGATCTATCCTAATAGTGTGAGAGTCCAGTCCATAGTGGATCTAACATAATAGTGGGAAAGTCCAGTCCTTAGTGGATCTAACATAATAGTGTGGGTCCAGTCCATAGTGGATCTAACATAATAGTGTGAGAGTCCAGTCCATAGTGGATCTAACATAACAGTGAGAGTCCAGTCCATAGTGGATCTAACATAATAGTGAGAGTCCAGTTCATATTGGGTCTAACATAATATTGTGAGAGTCCAGTCCATAGTGGATCTAACATAATAGTGTGAGAGTCCAGTCCATAGTGGATCTAACATATTAGTGTGAGTCCAGTCCATAGTGGATCTAACATAATAGTGAGAGTCCAGTCCATAGTGGATCTAACATAATAGTGGGAGTCCAGTTTATAGTGGATCTAACATAATAGTGTGAGGGTCCAGTCCATAGTGGATCTAACATAACAGTGAGAGTCCAGTCCATAGTGGAGCTAACATAATAGTGTGAGAGTCCAGTCCATAGTGGATCTAACATAACAGTGTGAGAGTCCAGCCCATAGTGGATCTAACATAAAAGTGTGAGAGTCCAGTCCATAGTGGATCTAGCATAATATTGTGAGAGTCCAGCCCATAGTGGATCCAACATGATAGTGTGAGAGTCCAGTCATAATGGATCTAACATAATATTGAGAGTCCAGTCCATAGTGGATCTAACATAACAGTGAGAGTCCAATCCATAGTGGATCCAACATAATAGTGTGAGAGTCCAGTCCATAGTGTCCAACATAACAGTGAGAGTCCAGTCCATAGTGGATCTAACATAATAGTGTGAGAGTCCAGTCCATAGTGGATGTAACATAATAGTGTGAGAGTCCAGTCCATAGTGGATCTAACATATTAGTGTGAGTCCAGTCCATAGTGGATCTAACATAATAGTGAGAGTCCAGTCCATAGTGGATCTAACATAATAGTGGGAGTCCAGTTTATAGTGGATCTAACATAATAGTGTGAGAGTCCAGTCCATAGTGGATCTAACATAACAGTGAGAGTCCAGTCCATAGTGGAGCTAACATAATAGTGAGAGAGTCCAGTCCATAGTGGATCTAACATAACAGTGTGAGAGTCCAGCCCATAGTGGATCTAACATAATAGTGTGAGAGTCCAGTCCATAGTGGATCTAACATAATAGTGTGAGAGTCCAGTCCATAGTGGATCCAACATAACAGTGAGAGTCCAGTCCATAGTGGATCCAACATATTAGTGAGAGTCCAGCTTATAGTGGATCCAACATTATAGTGTGAGAGTCCAGTCCATAGTGGATCCAACATAATAGTGAGAGTCCATTCCATAGTGGATCTAACATAATAGTGAGAGTCCAGTCCATAGTAGATCTAAAGTAATATTGTTAGAGTCCAGTCCATAGTGGATCTAACATAATAGTGAGAGAGTCCAGTCCATAGTGGATCTAACATAATAGTGTGAGTCCAGTCCATAGTGGATCTAACACAATATTGTGAAAGTTCAGTCCATAGTAGATCTAACGTAATATTGTTAGAGTCCAGTCCATAGTGGATCTAACATAATAGTGTGAGAGTCCGGTCCATAGTGGATCTAACATAATAATGTGAGAGTCCAGTCCATAGTGGATCTAACATAATAGTGATAGTCCAGTCCTTAGTGGATCTAACATAATAGTGATAGTCCAGTCCTTAGTGGATCTAACATAATTGTGATAGTCCAGTTCATAGTGGATCTATCCTAATAGTGTGAGAGTCCAGTCCATAGTGGATCTAACATAATAGTGGGAAAGTCCAGTCCTTAGTGGATCTAACATAATAGTGTGGGTCCAGTCCATAGTGGATCTAACATAACAGTGAGAGTCCAGTCCATAGTGGATCTAACATAATAGTGAGAGTCCAGTTCATATTGGGTCTAACATAATATTGTGAGAGTCCAGTCCATAGTGGATCTAACATAATAGTGTGAGAGTCCAGTCCATAGTGGATCTAACATATTAGTGTGAGTCCAGTCCATAGTGGATCTAACATAATAGTGAGAGTCCAGTCCATAGTGGATCTAACATAATAGTGGGAGTCCAGTTTATAGTGGATCTAACATAATAGTGTGAGGGTCCAGTCCATAGTGGATCTAACATAACAGTGAGAGTCCAGTCCATAGTGGAGCTAACATAATAGTGTGAGAGTCCAGTCCATAGTGGATCTAACATAACAGTGTGAGAGTCCAGCCCATAGTGGATCTAACATAAAAGTGTGAGAGTCCAGTCCATAGTGGATCTAGCATAATATTGTGAGAGTCCAGCCCATAGTGGATCCAACATGATAGTGTGAGAGTCCAGTCATAATGGATCTAACATAATATTGAGAGTCCAGTCCATAGTGGATCTAACATAACAGTGAGAGTCCAATCCATAGTGGATCCAACATAATAGTGTGAGAGTCCAGTCCATAGTGGATCTAACATAATAGTGTGAGAGTCCAGTCCATAGTGGATGTAACATAATAGTGTGAGAGTCCAGTCCATAGTGGATCTAACATATTAGTGTGAGTCCAGTCCATAGTGGATCTAACATAATAGTGAGAGTCCAGTCCATAGTGGATCTAACATAATAGTGGGAGTCCAGTTTATAGTGGATCTAACATAATAGTGTGAGAGTCCAGTCCATAGTGGATCTAACATAATAGTGAGAGAGTCCAGTCCATAGTGGATCTAACATAACAGTGTGAGAGTCCAGCCCATAGTGGATCTAACATAATAGTGTGAGAGTCCAGTCCATAGTGGATCTAGCATAATATTGTGAGAGTCCAGCCCATAGTGGATCTAACATGATAGTGTGAGAGTCCAGTCATAATGGATCTAACATAATATTGAGAGTCCAGTCCATAGTGGATCTAACATAACAGTGAGAGTCCAATCCATAGTGGATCCAACATAATAGTGTGAGAGTCCAGTCCATAGTGTCCAACATAACAGTGAGAGTCCAGTCCATAGTGGATCTAACATAATAGTGTGAGAGTCCAGTCCATAGTGGATCTAACATAACAGTGAGAGTCCAATCCATAGTGGATCTAACATAATAGTGTGAGAGTCCAGTCCATAGTGTCCAACATAACAGTGAGAGTCCAGTCCATAGTGGATCTAACATAATAGTGTGACAGTCCAGTCCATAGTGGATCTAGCACAATATTGTGAGAGTCCAGCCCATAGTGGATCTAACATGATAGTGTGAGAGTCCAGTCCATAGTGGATCTAACATAATAGTGTGAGAGTCCAGTCATAATGGATCTAACATAATATTGAGAGTCCAGTCCATAGTGGGGCCAGCAGGAGACCATCCCGAGCGGAGACAGGTCAGCAGCACAGAGATGTCTTCAACCGATGCACAGGCGAGCGGTCCACTTCGGGTCCCGATTCTGGACAGCCAGCACTTCATCCATGGCCACCGAACCTGTGCCCCCCCCCCCCACCCCCCCCCCCCCCACTCCCTCCACAAGGGAGAGGGGGGCAGAGGAGAAAAGAAAAGAAACGGCAGATCAACTGGTCTAAAAGGGGGGTCTATTTAAAGGCTAGAGTATACAAATGAGTTTTAAGATGGGACTTGCCGTAAATGCTTCTACTAAGGTAGCATCTCTAACTGTTACCGGGAGGGCATTCCAGAGTACTGGAACCCCAATAGAAAACACTCTATAGCCCGCAGACTTTTTTGGGGGGCTCTGGGAATCACTAATAAGCCGTTTTAGTAACACTCTTAATGTGTGACTCAAAGGAGAGAGTTGGGTGGAAGATGATACCCACATTCTTTACAGAGTTGCCTTGTGTAATTGTTTGGTTGTCAAATGTTAAGATGGTATTATTAAATAGATGTCGGTGTCTAGCAGGACCGATAATCAGCATCGGCGTTGAGTTGCAAAAAAATAGCGGACATCCATGGTTTAATTTCATTAAGACACATCGCGTGTGAAACTCCGACGTTGAAGTTGAACTGAAATGCTGACAGAAACAGAATTTGGTTTGGAACTGGGGAAAGTGTTAGTTCAGGGGTATCAAACGTACGGCCCGATGGCCGGATCAGGCCCCCGAAACAGGTTTTATACGGGTTTGCGAAGTACAAAAATGAGAGCCGAAATTTTTGAATGACAGAAACGGCTGTTGTAAATGTGTCCACTAGATGTCGCAATAACCATTCTTCATATCTTTGGAGATGACGCTACATCCATTTTCTACCGCTTGTCCCTTTTGGGGTGGCGGAGGGTGCTGGAGCCTATCTCCGCTGCATTCGGGCGGAAGGCGGTGTACACCCTGGACAAGTCGCCACGTCATTGCACAGATAGACGGACAATATTCACACACTAGGGACCATTTAGTGTTGCCAATCAACTTATCCCCAGGTGCATGTCTTTGGAGGTGGGAGGAGCCTATCCCCAGGTGCATGTCTTTGGAGGTGGGAGGAGCCTATCCCCAGGTGGATGTCATTGGAGGTGGGAGGAGCCTATCCCCAGGTGCATGTCTTTGGAGGTGGGAGGAGTCTATACCCAGGTGCATGTCTTTGGAGGTGGGAGGAGCCTATCTCCAGGTGCATGTCTTTGGCTGGGAGGAAGCCGGAGTACCCGGAGGGAACCCGGGGACAACATGCAAACTCCACACAGAAAGATCCCGAGCCCGGGATTGAACTCAGGACCTTGGTATTGTGAGGCACATGCACTAACCCCAGTTACACCGCGCTGCTCCAGTACATTTATAGTCACACATATTCACTGTTACAGGCGGCCCTCTGAAGGTAACTGTCATGTGGCCCTCAATGAACACCAGTTGGACAACCTTGGTCTGCAGCATAGATTTAACATATGCTTGAAAAAATAATAATAATAAAAATCTGTGTTTTATCAGATTTGAACATTGTGAAAAAGGTCAATATCATGTTGTAAAATTATATTGGAAAGAAGTACCGTATTTTTCGGACTATAATCCTTTCATTTTCTCAAAACTCGACAGTGCGCCTTATAACCCAGTGCGCCTTGATAGATAGATAGATAGATAGATAGATAGATAGATAGATAGATAGATAGATAGATAGATAGATAGATAGATAGATAGATAGATAGATAGATAGATAGATAGATAGATAGATAGATAGATAGATAGATAGATAGATGGATGGATGGATGGATGGATGGATGGATGGATGGATGGATGGATGGATGGATGGATGGATGGATGGATGGATGGATGGATGGATGGATGGATGGATGGATGGATGATAAGATAGATAGATAGATAGATAGATAGATAGATAGATAGATAGATAGATAGATAGATAGATAGATAGATAGATAGATAGATAGATAGATAGATAGATAGATAAATAGATAGATAGATAGATAGATAGATAGATAGTGTTGGATTTGGTTGTCTTTTTATTTCCTCGTCAGATTTTAGAACAGCTAAAGTGTGAGCCTTTTACATAGACCTTCAATTTGGAATGTTGGAATGAAGACATAACAATCTGTTATCTCAACTGTCCGAGGTAGGGAGGAGAAGAAGAGGGGCGGGTGAGAGTGAGTGAGGAGGGAGAAACTGCCATTTTAGGATTAGATCAATTTGGACCGTGCCTTTGAAATGTATCTAGATTGATCTCCCAAGGCGCTTTGGTTATAAAATATCAAAATGAGCAACCTCTGTCTTTGATTGATTTAAAACCATCTTATGTGTCATAAAAGAACCTAAGGGCGTTGACCGAAGGAAGAACGGGTCCGAACACAACAATAGATAGATAGATAGATAGATTGATAGACGGGAGAGTTCCCTCAGGAAAATTAAATTTCCACCAGCAGTGTACAGAATTGAGATATAATTTAAAAAGTAAATAGTAAATAATGTGGCCTAATGTATGGAATAATGTTGGTTGCGCTTCGCTATTTTATTTGGTACATGCTGTAATGATAAGTGCGACCAGTAGATGGCAGTCGCACATAAGAGATATGTGTAGACTGCAATATGACTCAAGTAAACAACACCAACATTTTATATGTTCCATTGAAAATATAGAACATTACACACGGCGCTCAAAAATGTATCAAAATGTTTTAGTAGGACTTTGGTAAGCTATGAAGCCACACCGCTTGATGTGGTTCAACATAGGAGTATTGTTATGGTGTGTGTATAAGGTAAGACATATTATCTGGCGTTTTGTGTCACAATATTATGCAAAAGCAACTTTTCTTACCTTCTGGTACCTGCTGATGTGTATATGTATATGAAAATGTGCGCTCTTCCGCCATTGTAGTCCGTGGTGACTCCGTAGTCAATAATTTTCTTCTTTCCTCTATTGTCATGGTCCACGTCTTGGACCATGTCATTTTCTGTTTTATTATCACCCTGTTGTGTTATTTGACGTCCTTAGTTCCCAATGGCACTTTGTGGTTTTGTTCCGTTGTCATAGTTACCCATTTTGTGTCACCTGTCTCTTGTTTGTCGTAACGCACCTGATTTGGTGATTATGACCGCCTTTGTTTTACACTCGTTCTTGGACTCTTGTTTTCTCCCACGCAACAGTTGACGTCGCTCGTCCTGCATTGTGGTAATCTATTTTTGTATACTCGATTAGCTTCCATGCTATTTTGTTGGTTTGTCCCTAGCTTACACGCTAGCGCCGTCTGTTCCCTTTGTTCTTTCTAGCTCATACGCTAGTTCTGTTGGTTTTTGTTAGTGCCTTTGTGCCTGTGTCTTTGTTTTTAGTTTGTTTTATCGTATAAATAAATTTGTATTCCTACCTCACGCTGTGTCCATCTTTGCTGCACCCACGGGAGAACGCAAACCACGCCACGATGCCAGCAAAGTGTCACATCTATCTTCTTGTTATGTGACATTCATCCTCCGCTGTTGCCATTTGTAATATAAAGTAGTGTAAAGTTCTTACTTATATCTGTCAGTGAACTCGCCCTGAAAGCACTAAAACATACCGGTGTAGTGAGTTTACATTATTCACCCAAGGAACTTTAGTTATTAGAGAGTTCGGGTCGGACGATTTCCGGTCCTGTCGTTGTTTCCGGATGAGGAGACGCTGCTCCGTTATTGAATGAAGTAAAGTCAGAATGTCATTAAAACAGTTAGCGCCATCTTTTGACACTTCTTCCACTTTCGTCCTTGCACGCTACACCGCCACAACAAAGATGACGGGGAGAACGTAAATAGGACCCGCCCACAAAATGGCGCATCCTGAAACGGCTGTCAGAAAGCGACTTGAAGATGATGTGTAAAACATCATCTATGCATCATTTTGAGCAAAGAACCACCATTACATGTTATGTAGACCACAAGGAAGTCTTTTTCAATTAGAATATAATAAATAATAATGACTCCTTTAATGCGCCTTATAATTCGGTGCGCCTTTTCTATAAAAAAAAGACCTGAATAGACCCGCACATCGGCAATGCGCCTTATAATCCAGCGTGCCCTATGGTCCGGAAAATAGGGTATACATGACATACAAATGCTAGCGAATGACCACCAATGATTATCAAGGTTTACCCTAACCTCAGGTGTGTATTTGGTGGAAGGATGATGTGACGTAGAACCACTGATTTACACCAGGGGTTCTCAACCTTTTTGGCCTTTACCGCCCAATTTTTCCACAACAGTAAGGCCGGAACCCACTCAAATATTATATACATATATACAATCATATACATATATATATATACATACATACATATATATATACACATGTGTATATATATATATGTATGTATATACATACATACATACATACATATGTATATATATGTAATTATATATATACATATATATATACTGTATATATATATAAAATTACATATATATACATACATATATATATACATACATACATATGTATGTATATATATATGTAATTATATATATAAAATTACATATATATACATACATATGTATGTATGTATATAAATACATACATATATACATATATATACCCATGTATATATATGTATGTCCCTAGCTTACACACTAGCACCTTCTGTATATATATGTATGTATATATGTATATGATTGTATACATGTATATATTTACATATGTATATATGTGTATATATATATGTATGTATAATTACATATACAAATATATACATACATATATACATTTGTATGTATATACATATATACATACATATACATGGATGTATATATATATATATATATATATATGTATATATATATATGCATACATATATATACACACATGTATATATATGTATGTGTATATATATATGTGTGTGTATATATATATATATATATATATATATATATATATGTAATCATAGTAGTATCGACTAGATGTAGGACTAGTACTTTTTAGAAGCGGTATAGTACCAAATATGATTCATTAGTATCGCGGTACTATACCAATACCGGTATACCGGACAACCCTAGAACACTGTAAGAAAAATATGTACATTTTAGAGTAAAGTTTAGCTGCTGAAATTTTACCATAAAATGTACAATGTTTTTTACAATGTATACTGTAAATGTAATTGGGAAAACAGTAGCGCAGTTTTTCCGGTGTATTACTGTAAATGGCAAAACAATGTTACACATTTTTTTGTTTTGTGTTGTTATGCTAAAATTTTGGCAACCGAGCTACAAGTTTCTACCGAAAAATAATTTTTTGTTTTGTACAATTTGATTGAGTATTTGCTTAAAAAAATCACGAGTCAAGTAGATATTTCAGTATTTATTTTGGAATGTGTGATAATATCACATTTGTTGCAATATTAGATCAAGTTTAAAATATGAATTTACATACATCTGTCAAAATAGAATCAATCTATCAATGTTTACCTATATCGCCCTAAATCACGAGTGTCTCAAAGGGCTGCACAAGCCACAACGACAGATCCCACATCAGGACAAGGAAAAACTCAACCCAATGGGATGACAATGACAAACCTTGATTGTTAGTGTCACGGCCAGGGCGCATTCCAATGCGTCCTCATCTGTGCCTCATGACGAGCGCACAGCGGGCCACGCCCACATGCGCTCTCTCAGCTGACAGCGCGCTCGGACACGCACCTGCTCGCGCTGAGAGCAGCACGCCCACGCAGCTACAAGCCTTCAGACGATTGCCTTTCTACACACCTGGAATTGATGAGGGCTCATATGGTGAACCCAGTGTTTTCCTTCCTTTGCCTGATTTCGACTGCCTCCCTCGTTCCTCGACTCCTCGCTCGCCCCTGGACTCTGACGCCTCTCTCTCGCCCCTGATCCTGCCTGCCCCATGGACTTCCTTGTTCCTTTGCTCTCGTCAACACTTTGGTAACACACACTACAGCTAATCTACACACATAGTCACACGCATACAAGCTTGGATTTTTGACACACACCATTTTATAGTTTATACTCATTTGTTTGATATTTATATGTATATATATATAGTGCATATATATAATATATCATTGAACATACCCCCCCCTAGGTGTCCGTTTTCCGTCACTTCTCTTAGTAAAGCACAACATAGACTACATTTCGAAACAAATAGACGCATGGTCATTCCAGGCCTTTTGCGGGCCGCATAAAATGAGGTGGCGGGCCAGATATGGCCCCCGGGGGCCTTGAGTTAGACACATGTGATTTAGACCAATCAAATAACCATTTTGTAAAGCAAGAGTGGAGTCCGACAGGAGAATTTCCCTCTGAAGAGTTTGGAAGAAATCCAATTTCAACTTCCAGAGTATCACTTTTTGCCTCTGGTAAACTTTGTGATGCTAATTGGCACAAATTGAATGGTGGGTGTCCTTTTTTTCCCCCTTATTATGCATAAATTACAAATTTATCTTCAAACAGCTGGGAGGAGAAACATATTAAGCAAAGCAACTTTAACGAAAATGGTCCCTGGAGGACCTGATTATTTTTAGTTTGAGTGTAAGAGTTAGGTGAAGAACCCCAAGATGCAGAGATGGAGGCAGGCATGGAGTGAGAAAACATGATTTAATTGAAATACTAGAACAAAACCGAACAAAAGGATACAAACAAAAAGCGCGCACGAGGCGGATTAACCAACAAAGAAAGCTAGCATGGGAGCTAGAAAATAAAAGGATTTTAGCATGGAAGCTAGCAAAAACAAATAGGGCTTAGCATGGAGGCTAGCATAAACAAAACCGGGAACAGAAGTCGTTACGTGTTGTATAAAGACATTTGGCAACGACAATAATCCAGCAACTGACCGGAGGACAAAAACAGACTGAAATAGAAGCGGGCTGACTGACACCAGGTGTGGCCAGGTGCCAATCAGACACAGCTGAGGGGAAACAGCACACGGGGAAAAAACAGGAAACAGACAAAATAAAAGCGCTGACATGAACTAAAAACAGGAAATACTAAACACACACACAGAGGAAAAACTAAAACACAAACAAACTGTCAGTGGGAAGTCTGACATTGAGAAAGTGAAGCCAGTATCTTTTTGGAAGGAGGTGGGAATGTGACAATTCTGGGAGAGTTAAAGTGGACACAACAGCACCAATGTTTGGAAAGCTAAAGACAAAGCTCTCAAAAGGAAAAAAAACAATCAACTAAGCCCAGACAAGAGTTACAGAACAACTCAAGTAGTCGACAGACTGAAAATAAAATCGACCACCAGCTCTCACGGAAGCACAAAGACTATAATTACTGCTTTGCAAAAAAAAACATTTTTAACCCAAATAGGTGAAATCAGATCATCTCCCGCGGCACAGTGGTTGAAAAACACTGCCCAAATGTACGGAATAATTCTGGTTTTGCTTACCGACCTCGAAGCAATTTTACTTGGTACATGGTGTAATGATAAGCGGGACCAGTAGATGGCAGTCACACATAAGAAATATGTGTAGACTGCACTATGATGGCAATTTGACTCAAGTAAACAACAGCAACGTTTTATATGTTCCATTGAAAATATAGAACATTACACACGGCGCTCAAAAATGGATCAAAATGTTTAGGTAAGCTCAGAATCCACACCGCTTGATGGATTGTACTGTGCTTCAACATAGGAGTATTATTATGGTGTGTGTATAAGGTAAGACATATTATCGCAATATTATGCAAAAGCAATTTTTCTTACCTTCTGGTTGTCATGTTCTGTGGTCACGTTTTGTTTAGTTATGTTCCCTCCCTGACCACCAGAGGGCACCTCAGACTGTGGATGCTTTTAAAAAAGGCTTAAAAAACCCTTATTTTAAAAAAAAGCCTTTTTATAGGTATGCATGTTTGTTCTAGCTATTGGGCTGTTTGTAGTTTTATATATTATTTGTTTTTATTATCTTGTTATTATTATTATAACTTTTTTTTTACACTGTGGCACTTTGAGATTGTTTGCTCAACGTAAAGTGCTTTTTTTTTTTTTTTACAAATAAAATCTATTATTATTATTATCATTATTGTTTGTTTTGTCACCATGACGACCAATTAGTTCAACTGATTCATTTGGACTCACGCACATGAATTGTTTAAGATTTACGCACCTGTGTTAATCATGTCACCATTATTTAAGCCTGTAGTTGCCAGGTAGACTCAAAAAAATGTCGTTTGCGGCAATCTTTTTTTTCTCGAACCTAAACGGATCAGTTTTTAGTGAACCACTAAGCACCGCGTAGCAATACAATAAAGACATACAAATTATGAACATAATAAAACAATCACTTACTATACAATGTCTGCTCTCGCTGGGATATTCAATAATCCTTATCCTTAGGATTATGATAAATTCTTCATCTAAACGGGAAGATAGCATGTAATAATTATTACACGTAAAAGGATAAGTATTATTACAGGTTAAGGACTGATGGGATGTTTATATCTTCCTGTTTAGATTAAGAATTAATCATAATCCTAAAGTTAAGGATTATTACACGTTAAAGACTGATGGGATGTTTATATCTTCCCGTTTAGATGAAGAATTAATCATAATCCTAAAGATAAGGATTATTATACGTTAAAAGATAAGGATTATTACACGTTAAAACATAAGGATTATTACACGTTAAAACATAAGGATTATTACACGTTAATAGATAAGGATTATTAAACTTTAAAGACTGATGGGATGTGTATATCTCCTTCCCGACTGCTGCCTTTGACTGAGCGTCAGGTGATCAGATGAACACTCACAGCCATGTCATCTACGCACCTGTCACTAATCTCCGAGCCAGCCCTGACACACCCCACCTCGCTGCAGGTCTGCAGGCCACGCACCCCTCCCACAGGCACATTATTTGCGGATTATAATTATTGATTTGCAAAAAACATTTTTTGGACCAATTAGGTGAAGTTGCAAAATATCCCACGGCACACCAGACAATATCTCACAGCTACACTAGTGTGCCGCGGCACAGTGGTTGAAAAACACTGCTCTACAGTCATGCAAGCAACTACACCTCTATTACACTTAAATACCATAGATGAAATATAATTACCCCAGTAACATCATCAACACTTACCTGACTGGATGAAGTCCTTGGGCTTAAATACTAGCTAAGAATCATGTTGAAAGATATATATATATATATATATATATATATATATATATATATATATATATATATATATATATATATACACACACAGTATATATAAATGAAATATGAATATGAGTTGGCCACTTGTCCAGGGTGTACCCCGCCTTCCCCACAATTGTAGCTGAGATAGGAACCAGCACCCCCCGTGACCCCAAAGGGAATAAGCGGTAGGAAATGGATGGATGGATAATATGAATATATCTATAAATGAATATATATGTATATATTTATAAATGAATATATATATATATATATATATATATATATATATATATATATACATACATACATACATACATTCATCCATACACATATATATATTCATGTATACATACATGTATATGTATTTATACACACATATACATACACATATTAATGTATATATATTAATGTATGTATATTTACATCAATATATGTATATATATATGCATATATGTGTATATATATGAATATATTCATATACACATGTAAATGTATACAGTATATACACATATATCCATATGTACACATATATATTCATGTATACATACATGTATATGTATAAATTAGGGCTGGGCAACGATTAAAATTTTTTATCGAAGTTAATCGCACTATTTCGCCGATTAATCGCGATTAACTGCTTTGTATACGCAAAGCCCAATAATGAATTCAAAAGTAGTGTGTAGTGCACCTTTATTGGAATATTCTCCCACATGAACAAAAGCGCCAAAACATTTGTTGTGCAAACACAATTTAAATCAGTCCTTGTTAAACACTAGCAGTTAAATAGCATATTTTATGAAAATCAACTCAAAAAATGTAAATACAAACATTTAAGCTTATTGCCACTGCCAGGGTATTTAAGTTATCCTGTTTGTTATGGAAAATATATATAATCTACATACAAATCTCTGAGCCACAATCATAACATCTGAACAGCCAATTCCTGAGGTAACAGCAGAATTTTTTTTTTTATCAGGGATCTTATGTTTAAAAAACCTATATTATAGGTACTGGGCTGTTTTAGGGAATTTTTGATCAAATTATCCGTAGTAGCAATATTAATATAGTTGTGTTTATTCTGCGTAGTGCACTTAAAATAATTATGACCATATCTAGGAATTGATATTATGGGAATTTTCCGATTGTTTGCTTGGTGCTTGAATGCATATACATGGTACTATATTGTGATATTATAAGCCAGGGAAAAAAAGAACTACCCTACCCAGCATGCAACAGGAGTGACGAGCATGCGCGGTAGCCCGGTATAGGTTGTGTCGCCATGACGGCATCTTGTATGTTGTGATATGCACGCTCTGAAAGCAAACGTTAAGAACTCAGCCAACACGCCTCGTCTGCATTATTCATAAATAGACAGACAACATATATACTCCGCTGCTTCACAGGCCGCTGGATGTAGCCGGCAAAGTATTCCCATGCTAGCTAACCGGTCTAGCAAGCACGCGTCATTCAGTCCAAAACGGCCCGATCTATCCACATCCAGAATAGTCTGGCGGTTGTAAGTGATCCCGGAGTGACCACGCTGTAAGCCAGCCATGAAATTTGCGGAATTGCCCGGTATTTTTGCCAAATGTTCCATCTTTACCAAGAGCCCCTCGACCCCGAAGCCCGTCCGGGCGTCGCCATCTTGCTAAGAAAAAGCGTTAACAAAATAAAAGCATGTAAACAACATACGCAAATGTGCGATAAAATAATTGTCGGCGTTAATAGATTGATGAGTTAACGCGTAATTAACGCATTAATTTGCCCACCCTTAGTATAAATACACATATATACATACGTATATATTAATATATATATATATATATATATATTAATGTATGTATATATATGTATGTATGTATTGGTGTGTATATACAATAATGTATATATATATTATTGTATGCATGTATATATATATATATTCACAGATATATACATATTCATGTATATATATATATATATATATATATATATATATATATATATATATTGTATACATTAATATATATATATGTCATTGGGACACACAGGAATGAATCAATCATGATGTAAATCTTCTCACTCATGTATAATGCAATTTTTAAACACTCAACTTTTAAAAACGGAAATTTTAAACACCAATTTTTTTTTTTACCAGAAATCTTTAAACACCACATATTTAAACGCAGGGGTCATAAATAGCCATCGCCTTCGATTAAAACAGTTATAAAAAGGTCGCTTTGAGAGGAGTCAGGCCCTGCTTCCTCTCCGCTTTGTAGTTCAATACATCAAATAAACAGAACACATTCATGTTGCTTCCCATCCTATGTGTCGAATACCAAATTATATGACTTTGAGGTGGGCTTCACGGTGGCAGAGGGGTTAGTGCATCTGCCTCACAATACGAAGGTCCTGCAGTCCTGGGTTCAAATCCAGGCTCGGGATCTTTCTGTGTGGAGTTTGCATGTTCTCCCCGTGAATGCGTGGGTTCCCTCCGGGTACTCCGGCTTCCTCCCACTTCCAAAGACATGCACCTGGGGATAGGTTGATTGGCAACACTAAATTGGCCCTAGTGTGTGAATGTGAGTGTGAGTGATGTATGTCTATCTGTGTTGGCCCTGCGATGAGGTGGCGACTTGTCCAGGGTGTACCCCGCCTTCCGCCCGATTGTAGCTGACATAGGCGCCAGCGCCCCACGCAACCCCGAAAGGGAATAAGCGGTAGAAAATGGATGGATGTTTAAAACACTGAATTTTTATACAACAGACTTTTATACACTCAATTTTTAAACGATTAACTTTTATCCATTGAATTTTTAAACACTGATTTTTCAAGCACTCACATTTTTTTTCAGTGAAATAGTCAGCATAATTTGAAACCCCCAAAAAAATTCAGTGTCAAAAAAAGCTTGTGCAATAGACACAAACTAACCCCGCCCCCGGGCGTGGCCATAGCAACCACTTAGCTTGCTAGAGCAAATAACGTTAGGTGTGTGTTCTAGTGGTGTTTAGAAGGTCACACAGCCCTGGGGGGAAAGTCTGGAGGCCGCTTTAGTCTGGCAAGGGATCAGAGTGGAATTAGATAGTCTGCAACACGTTAATCATCACGCCGCTAAATGTGAACGTGTGAAGGCGGCTTGGATGGCACACACCGCTGACTTTGGCTCACCCCCCAACACCCCTGGTGTTTGGCACTAGAGGGTGCCAGAGGTCACTGGCTGGTGCAGAAAAAGGTCAGACTCAAAACCAAGATGGAGGTTTATTTCTCTTTTTCTGCTTTCTTGCATGAAGGGAGCGAGGTTCTGACGTGGCCCGCAACAAAACATCAACAACAACAACAAGTAGAAGGAGTGCCGACCTGGTACAACTAGTAGCCCAATACTAGTTGGTCCCCATAAATAGATTTGAGTCCGTCTGAATGCAGCGACATGTGCATGTCACACAGCGTGGGCCTTACAGAACTTTCTTCAGCTCGTCGTACAGCACCAGCACGAAGGCCCCGCCCATGCCTCGCAGCACGTTAGACAACGCCCCCTTGAAGAAGGCCTTGGAGCCCTCGTCGCGGGCGATCTTCCTCCAGCAGTCCATGGTGCCGCTGTACATGATGTCGGCTGGGAGGGGTAGGGGGGGACCCCGCGTTAGAGAAGGGGACTTTCACACACTTCTTTCTCCACTTTCCAGTCGGACGAGACGTGGACCATGCTTGTTTGCCAACACATACTTAGTGACTAGCAATGGCAAACTTTGGTATCTCCATCTACGAACCAGCGCCCGATTAAAAAACACACTTTGCTGTGCCAAGGTTTCAGCCACTCAGGTCCTGACGATGAAACAACATGCTTTTCGACGACGTTTAATCAATGTCAGGTTGTGACGTTGTCTTGACCTTTGAAATTTGGTCATTTCCCAACCAATATTCAATTTTGGGTTCTGACATTAATTTTACAAATATATATATGTATATGTACATATATATGTGTGTGTATGTATATATATACAGTGGGGCAAAAAAGTATTTAGTCAGCCAGCGATTGTGCAAGTTCTCCCACTTAAAATGATGACAGAGGTCTGTAATTTTCATCATAGGTACACTTCAACTGTGAGAGACAGAATGTGAAAAAAAAAATCCAGGAATTCACATCGTAGGAATTTTAAAGAATTTATTTGGAAAATAAGTATTTGGTCAACCATTCAAAGCTCTCACTGATGGAAGGAGGTTTTGGCTCAAAATCTCACGATACATGGCCCCATTCATTCTTTCCTTAACACGGATCAATCGTCCTGTCCCCTTAGCAGAAAAACAGCCCCAAAGCATGATGTTTCCACCCCCATACTTCACAGTAGGTATGGTGTTCTTGAGAAGCAAATGAGTATTCTTCTTCCTCCAAACACGACGAGTTGAGTTTATACCAAAAAGTTATATTTTGGTTTCATCTGACCACATGACATTCTCCCAATCCTCTGCTGTATCATCCATGTGCTCCCTGGCAAACTTCAGACGGGCCTGGACATGCACTGGCTTAAGTAGGGGGACACGTCTGGCACTGCAGGATTTGATTCCCTGTCGGCGTAGTGTGTTACTTAAAATAATTTTTAAGCTTGTATTTTTTTCTCTAAAATTGTCTTTCTGAAAGTTATAAGAAACAAAGTAAAAAAATAAATGAATTTATTTAAACAAGTGAAGACCAAGTCTTTAAAATATTTTCTTGGATTTTCAAATTCTATTTGAGTTTTGTGTCTCTTAGAATTACAAATGTGGAGCGGCATAGCTCGGTTGGTAGAGTGGCCATGCCAGCAACTTGAGGGTTGCAGGTTCGATTCCCGCTTGTGCCATCCTAGTCACTGCCGTTGTGTCCTTGGGCAAGACACTTTACCCACCTGCACCCAGTGCCACCCACACTGGTTTAAATGTAACTTAGATATTGGGTTTCACTATGTAAAGCGCTTTGAGTCACTTGAGAAAAGCGCTATATAAATATAATTCAATTCACTTCACTTCACTTTGGTCCCAGCTCTCTGCGGGTCATTCACCAGGTCCCCCCCGTGTGGTTCTGGGATTTTTGCTCAACGTTCTCATGATCATTTTGACCCCACGGGATGAGATCTTGCGTGGAGCCCCAGACCGAGGGAGATTATCAGTGGTCTTGTATGTCTCCCATTTTCTGATAATTGCTACCACAGTTGATTTTTCACACCAAGTTGCTTGCCTATTGTAGATTCACTCTTCCCAGTCTGGTGCAGGTCTACAATTCTTTTCCTGGTGTCCTTCGACAGCTCTTTGGTCTAGGCCATAGTGGAGTTTGGAGTCTGACTGTTTGAGGCTGTGGACAGGTGTCTTTGATACAAATAACGAGTTCAAACAGGTTCCATTAATACAGGTAACGAGTGGAGGACAGAAGAGCTTCTTAAAGAAGAAGTTACAGGTCTGTGAGAGCCAGAGATCTTCCTTGTTTGAAGTGACCAAATACTTATTTTTCACCATAATTTACAAATAAATTATTTAAAATTCCTACAATGTGATTCCCTGGATTTTTTTTTCACATTCTGTCTCTCACAGTTGAAGTGTACCTATGATGAAAATTACAGACCTCTGTCATCATTTTAAGTGGGAGAACTTGCACAATCGCTGGCTGACTAAATACTTTTTTGCCCCACAGTAAATGTAGAAGTGTTTGCATGCATATTTGTTACGTACTATTGAAATGTAATGAAAGCTAGTGTCATTAGCATTAGCCAATATGCTAACACGTTTACAAGTGTCTGTGTTAGTATTATTAACTTAAAATAGCATTCATTCTTTTTGTGTTGTTTCAAGGTCAAAAATCCCTCAGTAAATCCACCAAAACGCACCGTGAAGTTATGGAGTCTGTTAAGGAGAGCTAGTTTCCGCATTTTGTGGGTCCATGACCATGACTTCTGTTTTGTTTGATCAGCCGTTTTACTGCCTGGCTACAGACAGTTTGGAAACAATTAAGATATGTAAATACACCATTATAAAATATTTCTGCGTAATTAACTTATTTCACGACGTATATAGCTGCTGCTTATAGTCCAGTGCTGGTAAATACATTTTTATGGAAAATTAAGTTAGCTGCTAGCTTATAAAAATAGTGTCTGGAATCGGCATTTGTGATCGGCAATAAAACGTATTAATCGGCAAAGGCGATTACGTACTTTTTCATAAAATACTGATCACATCTTTAATTATTATGTTTTCTGAGTTACTTGTTGTTAAACATTTGCAGTTTTATAATCTATAATCTAAACCAGGGGTCACCAACCTTTTTGAAACCAAGAGCTACTTCTTGGGTACTGATTAATGCGAAGGGCTACCAGTTTGATACACACTTAAATAAATTGCCAGAAATAGTCAATTTGCTCAATTTACCTTTAATGAATAAATCCATATATGTATTTAAAAAATGGGTATTTCTGTCAGTCGTTCCGTCGTACAATTTTTTTTCTTTTACAGAAAGTTTTTTGTAGAGAATAAATGATGAAAAAAACACTTAATTGAACGGTTTAAAAGAGGAGAAAACAGGAAAAAAATGAAAATTAAATTTTGAAACATACTTTTCTTCAATTTCGTTCGACTCTTTAAAATTAAAAATTCAACCGAAAAAAAGAAGAGAATAACTAGCTAATTCGAATAATTTAGAAAAAATTAAAAACATAATTTATGGGACGTCATTAGTAATTTTTCCTGATTTAAATTAATTTTAGAATTTTGATGACATGTTTTAAATAGGTTAAAATCCAATCTGCATTTTGTTAGAATATATAACAAATTGGACCAAGCTATATTTCTAACAAAGACAAATTATTTCTTCTAGATTTTCCAAAACAATTTTTCTTTTTAAAGAAATTCAAAAGACGTTGAAATAAGATTTAAATTTGATTCTAAAGATTCTCTAGATTTGCCAAAATAATTTTTTTGAATTTTAATCATATATCATATCGTATTTCCTTGTATTGCCGCAGGACATATAGTATGCGCCTGTCTTGAATTACTGTCAGGTCAAACTCGCTATGCAAAATAATTAGCGCATGCTTAGTATTACCGCCGGGTCAAACTCGTGACATCACGAGTGACATTTCCCCTGTCATCAATTTCAAAATGGAAGAGGCTGATTTCAATACCAGTAATTTGAAATTGCATAAAGGGAAGAAGATTAAGAGCTATTCAGTAGGATTTAAGGTCCAAGCTTACATCACACTCAAATTTTTATTGCATACCTTTGGTAAGTGCCGGAGTGAGAAGAGGTTTTAAAATAATTAGCGCATGCTTACTTTTAACGCATGCCTTTGGTAAGTGCAGGAGTGAGAAGAGGTTTTAAATTAATTAGCACCCAAGCGGCAATTCAAGGGATTATGGTATATTTCACAAATATTCTTCGTCGAAAAAAAAGAAGCTAAAATGAAGAATTAAATTAAAATGCATGTATTATTCTGTACAATAAAAAAAAAAATACTTGAACATTGATTTAAATTATCAGGAAAGGAGAGGAAGGAATTTAAAAGGTATGTGTGTTTAAAAATCCTAAAATCATTTTTAAGGTTGTATTTTGTCTCTAAAATTTTCTTTCTGAAAGTTATAAGAAGCAAAGTAAAAAAATAAATGAATTTAATTAAACAAGTGAAGACCAAGTCTTTAAAATATTTTCTTGGATTTTCAAATTCTATTTGAGTTTTGTCTCTCTTAGAATTACAAATGTGGAGCAAAGCGTGGCCAGCTTGCTAGTAAATAAATACAATTTTAAAAATAGAGGCAGCTCACTGGTAAGTGCTGTTATTTGAGCTATTTTTAGAACAGGCCAGCGGGCGACTCATCTGGTCCTTACGGGCGACCTGGTTGGTGACCCCTGCATAGCTCGGTTGGTAGAGTGGCCGTGCCAGCAACTTGAGGGTTGCAGGTTCGATTCCCGCTTGTGCCATCCTAGTTACTGCCGTTGTGTCCTTGGGCAAGACACTTTACCCACTTGCTCCCAGTGCCACCCACACTGGTTTAAATGTAACTTAGATATTGGGTTTCACTATGTAAAGCGCTTTGAGTCACTTGAGAAAAGCGCTATATAAATATAATTCACTTCACTTCATCTAAAACCTCGAAGTCGCATCAGATCAAAGGCTAAAACATCAAAACGTTGACGCGGTCATCGCTCCTCGGTAGAAGATGAGAGAAAATGGGCGATTACCTCCTTTGCGTCCAGACTGCATCATCATACGACGACGCACGGTGTCGAAGGGGTAGGACACCAGGCCGGCCACGGCGGTCACAGACTGAGCGATCATCCAGCTGACGAAAATGTGTGTGTTCTTGGGGTCGGGAAGCATGCCTGCCAAGGAAAGACCACGGTCAGGGGGTGCGGCGAAGAAGCGGGAAGGAGCCCGGACCAGGTCTCACCCTTGGCGGTGTCGTAGACGCCGAAGTAGGCGGCCCTGTAGATGATGATGCCCTGCACCGACACGCTGAAGCCCTGGTACAGACCCTTGATGCCGTCCGACTTGGAGATCTTCACCAGGCAGTCCCCCAGACCTTTGAACTGGCGCTCGCCCCCGGCTTTGCCCACGTCGGCGGCCAGGCGCGTCCTGGCGAAGTCCAGGGGGTAGACGAAGCACAGCGAGGTGGCGCCCGCCGCCCCGCCGGAGGCCAGGTTCCCGGCGAAGTACCTCCAGAACTGCTTGTGCTTGTCCACGCCGTCCAGGAAGACCTTCTTGTATTTGTCCTTGAAGGCGAAGTTGAGGGCCTGAGTGGGGAAGTAGCGGATGACGTTGGCCAGGTTGCCTCTCCAGAAGGACAGGAATCCTTGCTCCTTGGGGATGCGGACCACGCAGTCCATGATGCCCTTGTACTGCTTGTCCACCGAGATCTGCTGGCTGGCGTGTTGCACCTGAGGACACAGCGGAGTGAGCGTCACACTGCGGCGAGAATCTCTGTGTGAGACTTCATCCGTCACTACAACGCGCCACGGACTTTGACTCTCTGAGGACCAGATCCTGACCATGGGTGACATCAGAGACTTTAGTTCCACTCTCGTTTTTGCAGCAGATTCCCCCCAAAAACAGAAGTTTGTCATATAAAGGATCTTTGACTATAGCATGTTTTGCACTAGTCCCTTGAACACTTCTTTAAGAACAGCAGTCACTCCCGTCATGTAGAGGATCTTTGTGTAACATTTTAGTAGGAGATCTTTGACTAGCGTTTTCGCAAAAAGTCTTTAAAAACAGCAGTCCCTCTTGTCACATAGAGGATCTTTGACTATAGCATGTTTTGCACTAGTTCCTTGAACACAACGCATGGCTCCTGTCATCCAAAGTAATGGTTCTCGTCTTTTTTCTTTTTTTTTTCCTTTGTCATGAAAAAGGGAGGTTTTTGTGGTTGGTGCACTAATTGTAAGTGTATATTGTGTTTTTTATGTTGATTTAATAATTATTTTTTTTAATTTATTTATAAAAATGAATAAAAAATTATTCTGCGGCCCGGTGGTTGGGGAAAACTGATATAGAGGATCTTTGTGTAAAATTTTAGTAGGAAATCTTTGACTTGCGTTTTCGCAACACGTCTTTAAAAACTACAGTCACTCTTGTCGCATAGAGGATCTTTGACTATAGCATGTTTTGCACTATTTCCTTGAACACAACGCATGGCTCCTGTCATACAAAGTAATGGTTCTCAAACTACCAGCTTAATGAGCAACATTAAAATACAGTAGCCTAGTAGGCCTAAGTAGTCATTAAAAACAAGGCAGGACGTGTATTTAATGTATTTGGACACTGCAACATTACACACAGTTTGAACAGTAACACTGTTTGAAAATAGAAACGTAAAACACTGTACTTTCAAGTGATTCTTTGGTGTACCACAAGATGGAGCCAGACAATTACTGTTATAGAGGATCTTTGCCCAAATTTTTTTTTTTTTTTTAAGTCCGTCCAGAATAATACTGTCATTTAAAAAATCTTTGAACAGTTTCCAAAACACTTCTTTAAGAACAGCAGTCACTCCCGTCACGTAGAAGATCTTTGTGTAACATTTTAGTAGGAGATCTTTGACTAGCGTTTTCACAAAAAGTCTTTAAAAACAGCAGTCCCTCTTGTCATATAGAGGATCTTTGACTATATAGCATGTTTTGCACTAGTTCCTTGAACACAACGCATGGCTCTTGTCATACAAAGCAATGGTTCTCAAACTACCAGCTTAATGACCAACATTAAAATACAGTAGCTTAGTAGGCCTAAGTAGTCATTAAAAACAAGACAGGACATTTATTTAGTATATTTGGACACTGTAACATTACACACAATTTGAAAAGTAACACTGTTTGAATATAGGAACGTAAAACACTGTACTTTCATCAAGTGATTCTTTGGCTCCTGTCATACAAAGTAATGGTTCTCAAACTACAAGCTTAATGACCAACATTAAAATACAGTAGTCTACCTAGTAGGCCTAAATTTTTATTAAAAACAAAGCAGGATGTTTATTTAATATAAAAGGAAAATGTAATATTACACACAATTTGAAAATAGGAACATAAAACACTGTACTTTCATCAAGTGATTATGGCCTACGTAGCCGCTGCTATATACAAATACATACCTACATACCTTCCCATGCTAAATTCTATTCCATAAACCCGTCTCTTGTAGAAACTTCTAGAGCTGAAACGATTCCTCGAGTAACTAAAGTAATTTGATTACAAAATACACTAATGATGACAATCAGGTGCCCTATCCACTTGGCCCGGTGTATCAAATCAAGCACTTTAGGCATGGACACTGTTTCTACAAACATTTGTGAAAGAATGGGCCGCTCTCAGTTATTTCCAGCGTGGAACTGTCAAAGGATGCCACCTGTGCAAAAAATCCAATCGGGAAATTTCCTCGCTACTAAATATTCCAAAGTCATCTTTATTATAAGAAAAGTGAAGAGTTTGGGGAACAACAGCAACTCAGCCACCAAGTGGTAGGCCACGTAAACTGACAGAGAGGTCAGCATAGTGCAAAGACTTCCTGCACATTCGGTTGCTACAGAGCTCCAAACTTCATGTGACCTTCCAATTAGCCCACGTACAGTACGCAGAGAGCTTCATGGAATGGGTTTCCATGGCCTTGCGACTGTATCTAAGGCATACATCACCAAGTCCAATGCAAAGTGTGGGATGCAGTGGTGTAAAGCATGTCGCCACTGGACTTTAGAGCAGTGGAGACGCCTTCTCTGGACTGATGAATCACACTTTTCCATCTGGCAATCTGATGGACCAGTCTGGGTTTGGAGGTTGCTAGGAGAACGCTACATTTTGGACTGCATTGTGCTGAGTGTGAAATTTGGTGACTCGGGACTCCTGATGAAGTTTTGAGAAATCTCTAACATGTAAAGGACCAGTATTGGGCAATTAAAGCAAAACAGTTTTTAAAATTTTTCTGTAAGGGTCCCCCATTTTGACATTTTAGCGAAGAAGAGTTTTCAAAAAAAAAAAAATATTTTCTGCCATTTTCGGGTTTTGTCGGGACTCCTGATAAAGCTTTGAGGCATTTCCTACATCTAAAGGACCAGTATTGGGCAGTTGAAGAAAGACGGTTTTCTTGTGTGTGTGTGTGTGTGTGTGTAAGGGTCCCCCCTTAAAACATTTTAGCGAAAAAAAGTTTTCCCCAAAAAATACATTTACTGCCATTTTCGGGTTTTATCGGGACTCCTGATAAAGTTTTGTAAAGGACATGTAAAGGACCAGTATTGTGCTGTTAAAGCAAGACAGTTTTTTACATGTTTCAATAAAGCCTTCAATAAAGAAAATAGCTGTGTGTGTCAGCCTTCAATAAAGAAAACAGCTGTGTGTTTCAGCATTCAATAAAGAAAAAAGCTGTGTGCGTCATCCTTTAATAAAGAAAACAGCTGTGTGTGTCAGCCTTCAATAAAGAAAACAGCTGTGTGTGTCAGATTCAATAAGGAAAACAGCTGTGTATGCCAGCCTTCAATAAATAAAACAGCTGTGTGTGTCAGCCTTCAATAAAGAAAACAGCTGTGTGTGTCAGCCTTCAATAAAGAAAACAGCTGTGTGCCAGCCTTCCACAAAGAAAACAGCTGTGTGTCAGCCTTCAATAATGAAAACAGGCATATAGTATCAATCAATCAATCAATGTTTACTTATATAGCCCTAAATCACTAGTGTTTCAAAAGACATTTAGGCCAAACGCAATAATTGAGGACACATCTTAAAGGCCTCCTGAAACCCACTACTACCCACCACGCAGTCTGATAGTTTATATATCAATAATGAAATATTAACATTGCAACACATGCCAATTGCCAATTTAAAATTGCAATTTTAAATTTGCCGGGAGTTTCGTCTTGAAAACGTCGTGTAATGATGACGTGTACGCAAGACGTCACAGGTTTTTAGGAAGTACTAGCACTTCACACACACACAGCTAAATGTTGTCTGCTTTAACCGCATAATTACACAGTATTTTGGACATCTGTGTTGCTGAATCTTTTGCAATTTGTTCAATTCATATTGGAGAAGTCAAAGTAGCAAGATGGAGTTAGGAAGCTTTGGCCTTTAGCCACACAAACACACGGTGATTCCTTGTTTAAAATTCACGGAGTTGAAACTTTACTATGGATCACAGCGGACAGGGATCCCGACCACCTTTCAACCAGCAGGTTTCGGTGAGAAAATTGTGGCTAAAAAGTCGCCACTTACCGGATATCAGGTGAGCTCGCGCCTCCCGTACAGCTGCCGTCGACTTCCCCGAAACACTGAGCGTCAACACCCGGCCATGGACGTACACTTCCGACTATCGGGTACTGTTAAACTCACTAAAACACTAGCAACACAATAGAAAGTTAAAAGATTTCCCAGAATAATCCTAATAAATGTCTCTAAAAACATAAGAGTTGTTTATTTTTGTAGTCCGTCGCTATCAATATCCTCAAACACAAATCTTTCATCCTCGCTCAAATTAATGGGGAAATTGTCGTTTTCTCGGTCCGAATAGCACTTTTTGTTGGAGGCTCTCATTAAAAACAATGTGAATATGTGAGGAGCCCCCACACCTGTGACGTCATCGTCTGCGACTTCCGGTATAGGCAGGGCTTTTCTCCAGTTGCGAACTTTATCGTGGATGTTCTCTACTAAATCCTTTCAGCAAAAATATGGCAATATCGCGAAAAGATCAAGTATGACACATAGAATGGACCTGCTATCCCCGTTTAAATAAGAAAATCTCATTTCAGTAGGCCTTTAACATGTATATTTAACCTTAATTATGCAAAAGATATGATTTATTTGATTAATCAATCCGGATATTCGATAGAATACTCAATTACTAAAATATTCGATAGCTCCAGCTCTAGAAAAGTCACTAAAATGCTTTGGTGGTTGCTACTTAGTACTGCTTTGGGAGTAACCTCCTTCTGTCCATGTCTTCTAGCTCTTTGTTTTCTCCTTTCTTTACTACGTTTCCCACGATGACTGATTGCATGTTCCACTCACTCTACTTCATTGCACCTGTCACATCATTCTGTTGGGTGCTTGTTGATGAGGTGCAATGTCTTATTCAGTCTGGAGTGTTCTAATCTAACACGTAATAGGATTCCGATCCTCTGTTGTGCTCCCCCTTACAGTTCTTCCCACTTCTGTGTTCTGTATCGCATATGTATTACGGATCTTTGTCTTTTTTTTTTCAGTCTTTAACTAACATTTTTTCTTTAGGTCCTTCAAAAAATAGCAAAGCCTTCCTGTCATACAGAAAATCGTGGATTAGCGTTTCAGAAGTAGGTCTTTAAAAAGCAGTAAAGTGCTTCTGTCATTTATTAAACTGTGGTATGTGGGCGCCGTCGAGTGGTTTGCCAAATAATTAATTAAATACTGTTTGTGCAATTATTTGTATTTGATTCATTATTTAAAGGTGCTGTTTGCAAAGCAAACAATATTACTAGAACACCACCTGCTAGCTTGTGTTACCATTAGTGGTGTCACTGAAAACATTTGTTTGACAATTGTCAACATTTTTCATAATTACAAAGTTTTTTTACCCACCGCGACCCCAAAAGGGACGAGCAGTAGAAAATGGATGGATGGACAAAGGTCTCAATCAATCAATGTTTATTTATATAGCCCCAAATCACAAATGTCTCAAAGGACTGCACAAATCATTACGACTACAACATCCTCTACTACACTACTGTATTTTCATGTTGTCATTATGGTGGTACTTAATGAATACTTAGGTCTACTACACTACTGTATTTTAATGTTATTATGGAGGTAATTAATGAATACGTAGGTCTATTACATTACTGTATTTTAATGTTGTAATTATGGTGGTACTTAATGAATATTTAAGTCTACTACATTACTGTATTTTAATGTTATTATGGTGGTACTTAATGAATAGTTCAGTCTACTACACTACTGTATTTAATGTCATTATGGTGGTACTTAATGAATACTTAGGTCTACTACTCTACTGTATTTAATGTAGTCATTATGGTGGTACTTAATGAATACTTAGGTCTACTACACTACTGTATTTAATGTTGTCATTATGGTGGTACTTAATGAATACTTAGGTCTACTACACTACTGTATTTATTGTCATTATGGTGGTACTTAATGAATACTTAGGTCTACTACACTACTGTATTTAATGTTATTATGGGGGTACTTAGTGAATACTTAGGTCTACTACACTACTATATTTTAATGTTGTCACTATGGTGGTACTTAATGAATACTTAGGTCTACCACACTACTGTATTTTAATGTTGTCATTATGGTGGTACTTAATGAATATTTAGGTCTACTACACTACTGTATTTAATGTTGTCATTATGGTGGTACTTAATGAATACTTAAGTATACTACACTACTGTATTTAATGTTGGTCATTATGGTGGTACTTAATGAATACTTAGGTCTACTACACTACTGTATTTAATGTTGTCAGTATGGTGGTACTTAATGAATACTTAGGTCTACTACACTACTGTATTTAATGTCATTATGGTGGTACTTAATGAATACTTAGGTCTATTACACTACTGTATTTAATGTTATTATGGTATTACTTAATGAATACTTAGGTCTACTACACTACTGTATTTAATGTTGTCAGTATGGTGGTACTTAATGAATACTTAGGTCTACTACACTACTGTATTTAATGTCATTATGGTGGTACTTAATGAATACTTAGGTCTATTACACTACTGTAATTAATGTTGGTCATTATGGTGGTACTTAATGAATACTTAAGTCTACTACACTACTGTATTTAATGTCATTATGGTGGTATTTAATAAATACTTAGGTCTACTACATTACTGTATTTTAATGTTATTATGGTGGTACTTAATGAATATTTAGATCTACTACACTACTGTATTTAATGTTGTCATTATGGTGGTACTTAATGAATACTTAGGTCCACTACACTACTGTATTTAATGTTGTCATTATGGTGGTACTTAATGAATACTTAGGTCTACTACACTACTATATTTTAATGTTGTCACTATGGTGGTACTTAATGAATACTTAGGTCTACTACACTACTGTATTTATTGTCATTATGGTGGTACTTAATGAATACTTAGGTCTACTACACTACTGTATTTAATGTCATTATGGTGGTACTTAATGAATACTTAGGTCTATTACACTACTGTATTTAATGTTATTATGGTATTACTTAATGAATACTTAGGTCTACTACACTACTGTATTTAATGTTGTCAGTATGGTGGTACTTAATGAATACTTAGGTCTACTACACTACTGTATTTAATGTCATTATGGTGGTACTTAATGAATACTTAGGTCTATTACACTACTGTAATTAATGTTGGTCATTATGGTGGTACTTAATGAATACTTAAGTCTACTACACTACTGTATTTAATGTCATTATGGTGGTATTTAATAAATACTTAGGTCTACTACATTACTGTATTTTAATGTTATTATGGTGGTACTTAATGAATACTTAGGTCTACTACACTACTGTATTTAATGTCATTATGGTGGTACTTAATGAATACTTAGGTCTACCACACTACTGTATTTTAATGTTGTCATTATGGTGGTACTTAATGAATATTTAGGTCTACTACACTACTCTATTTAATGTCATTATGGTGGTACTTAATGAATACTTAGGTCTACTACACTACTGTATTTAATGTTATTATGGGGGTACTTAGTGAATACTTAGGTCTACAACACTACTGTAATTAATGTTGGTCAGTATGGTGGTACTTAATGAATACTTAGGTCTACTACACTACTGTATTTAATGTTGTCATTACGGTGGTACTTAATGAATACTTAGGTCTACTACACTACTGTATTTAATGTTGTCATTATGGTGGTACTTAATGAATACTTAGGTCTACTACACTACTGTATTTAATGTTGTCAGCAAGGTGGTACTTAATGAATACTTAGGTGTACTACACTAGTGTATTTAATGTTGTCAGTACGGTGGTACTTAATGAATACATAGGTCTACTACACTACTGTATTTAATGTTATTATGGTGGTACTTAATGAATACTTAGGTGTACTACACTACTGTATTTAATGTTGTCATTATGGTGGTACTTAATGAATACTTAGGTCTACTACACTACTGTATTTAATGTCGTCATTATGGTGGTACTTAATGAATACTTAAGTATACTACACTACTGTATTTAATGTTGGTCATTATGGTGGTACTTAATGAATACTTAGGTCTACTACACTACTGTATTTAATGTTGTCAGTATGGTGGTCCTTAATGAATACTTAGGTCTACTACACTACTGTATTTAATGTCATTATGGTGGTACTTAATGAATACTTAGGTCTATTACACTACTGTATTTAATGTTATTATGGTAGTACTTAATGAATACTTAGGTCTACTACACTACTGTATTTAATGTTGTCAGTATGGTGGTACTTAATGAATACTTAGGTCTACTACACTACTGTATTTAATGTCATTATGGTGGTACTTAATGAATACTTAGGTCTATTACACTACTGTATTTAATGTTATTATGGTGGTACGTAATGAATACTTAGGTGTAGTACACTACTGTATTTTAATGTTGTCATTATGGTGGTACTTAATGAATACTTAGGTCTACTACACTACTGTATTTAATGTCATTATGGTGGTACTTAATGAATACTTAGGTCTACTACACTACTGTATTTAATGTTGTCATTATGGTGGTACTTAATGAATACTTAGGTCTACTACACTACTGTATTTAATGTTGTCAGCAAGGTGGTACTTAATGAATACTTAGGTGTACTACACTAGTGTATTTAATGTTGTCAGTACGGTGGTACTTAATGAATACATAGGTCTACTACACTACTGTATTTAATGTTATTATGGTGGTACTTAATGAATACTTAGGTGTACTACACTACTGTATTTAATGTTGTCATTATGGTGGTACTTCCGGTATAGGCAGGGCTTTTCTCCAGTTGCGAACTTTATCGTGGATGTTCTCTACTAAATCCTTTCAGCAAAAATATGGCAATATCGCGAAAAGATCAAGTATGACACATAGAATGGACCTGCTATCCCCGTTTAAATAAGAAAATCTCATTTCAGTAGGCCTTTAACATGTATATTTAACCTTAATTATGCAAAAGATATGATTTATTTGATTAATCAATCCGGATATTCGATAGAATACTCAATTACTAAAATATTCGATAGCTCCAGCTCTAGAAAAGTCACTAAAATGCTTTGGTGGTTGCTACTTAGTACTGCTTTGGGAGTAACCTCCTTCTGTCCATGTCTTCTAGCTCTTTGTTTTCTCCTTTCTTTACTACGTTTCCCACGATGACTGATTGCATGTTCCACTCACTCTACTTCATTGCACCTGTCACATCATTCTGTTGGGTGCTTGTTGATGAGGTGCAATGTCTTATTCAGTCTGGAGTGTTCTAATCTAACACGTAATAGGATTCCGATCCTCTGTTGTGCTCCCCCTTACAGTTCTTCCCACTTCTGTGTTCTGTATCGCATATGTATTACGGATCTTTGTCTTTTTTTTTTCAGTCTTTAACTAACATTTTTTCTTTAGGTCCTTCAAAAAATAGCAAAGCCTTCCTGTCATACAGAAAATCGTGGATTAGCGTTTCAGAAGTAGGTCTTTAAAAAGCAGTAAAGTGCTTCTGTCATTTATTAAACTGTGGTATGTGGGCGCCGTCGAGTGGTTTGCCAAATAATTAATTAAATACTGTTTGTGCAATTATTTGTATTTGATTCATTATTTAAAGGTGCTGTTTGCAAAGCAAACAATATTACTAGAACACCACCTGCTAGCTTGTGTTACCATTAGTGGTGTCACTGAAAACATTTGTTTGACAATTGTCAACATTTTTCATAATTACAAAGTTTTTTTACCCACCGCGACCCCAAAAGGGACGAGCAGTAGAAAATGGATGGATGGACAAAGGTCTCAATCAATCAATGTTTATTTATATAGCCCCAAATCACAAATGTCTCAAAGGACTGCACAAATCATTACGACTACAACATCCTCTACTACACTACTGTATTTTCATGTTGTCATTATGGTGGTACTTAATGAATACTTAGGTCTACTACACTACTGTATTTTAATGTTATTATGGAGGTAATTAATGAATACGTAGGTCTATTACATTACTGTATTTTAATGTTGTAATTATGGTGGTACTTAATGAATATTTAAGTCTACTACATTACTGTATTTTAATGTTATTATGGTGGTACTTAATGAATAGTTCAGTCTACTACACTACTGTATTTAATGTCATTATGGTGGTACTTAATGAATACTTAGGTCTACTACTCTACTGTATTTAATGTAGTCATTATGGTGGTACTTAATGAATACTTAGGTCTACTACACTACTGTATTTAATGTTGTCATTATGGTGGTACTTAATGAATACTTAGGTCTACTACACTACTGTATTTATTGTCATTATGGTGGTACTTAATGAATACTTAGGTCTACTACACTACTGTATTTAATGTTATTATGGGGGTACTTAGTGAATACTTAGGTCTACTACACTACTATATTTTAATGTTGTCACTATGGTGGTACTTAATGAATACTTAGGTCTACCACACTACTGTATTTTAATGTTGTCATTATGGTGGTACTTAATGAATATTTAGGTCTACTACACTACTGTATTTAATGTTGTCATTATGGTGGTACTTAATGAATACTTAAGTATACTACACTACTGTATTTAATGTTGGTCATTATGGTGGTACTTAATGAATACTTAGGTCTACTACACTACTGTATTTAATGTTGTCAGTATGGTGGTACTTAATGAATACTTAGGTCTACTACACTACTGTATTTAATGTCATTATGGTGGTACTTAATGAATACTTAGGTCTATTACACTACTGTATTTAATGTTATTATGGTATTACTTAATGAATACTTAGGTCTACTACACTACTGTATTTAATGTTGTCAGTATGGTGGTACTTAATGAATACTTAGGTCTACTACACTACTGTATTTAATGTCATTATGGTGGTACTTAATGAATACTTAGGTCTATTACACTACTGTAATTAATGTTGGTCATTATGGTGGTACTTAATGAATACTTAAGTCTACTACACTACTGTATTTAATGTCATTATGGTGGTATTTAATAAATACTTAGGTCTACTACATTACTGTATTTTAATGTTATTATGGTGGTACTTAATGAATATTTAGATCTACTACACTACTGTATTTAATGTTGTCATTATGGTGGTACTTAATGAATACTTAGGTCCACTACACTACTGTATTTAATGTTGTCATTATGGTGGTACTTAATGAATACTTAGGTCTACTACACTACTATATTTTAATGTTGTCACTATGGTGGTACTTAATGAATACTTAGGTCTACTACACTACTGTATTTATTGTCATTATGGTGGTACTTAATGAATACTTAGGTCTACTACACTACTGTATTTAATGTCATTATGGTGGTACTTAATGAATACTTAGGTCTATTACACTACTGTATTTAATGTTATTATGGTATTACTTAATGAATACTTAGGTCTACTACACTACTGTATTTAATGTTGTCAGTATGGTGGTACTTAATGAATACTTAGGTCTACTACACTACTGTATTTAATGTCATTATGGTGGTACTTAATGAATACTTAGGTCTATTACACTACTGTAATTAATGTTGGTCATTATGGTGGTACTTAATGAATACTTAAGTCTACTACACTACTGTATTTAATGTCATTATGGTGGTATTTAATAAATACTTAGGTCTACTACATTACTGTATTTTAATGTTATTATGGTGGTACTTAATGAATACTTAGGTCTACTACACTACTGTATTTAATGTCATTATGGTGGTACTTAATGAATACTTAGGTCTACCACACTACTGTATTTTAATGTTGTCATTATGGTGGTACTTAATGAATATTTAGGTCTACTACACTACTCTATTTAATGTCATTATGGTGGTACTTAATGAATACTTAGGTCTACTACACTACTGTATTTAATGTTATTATGGGGGTACTTAGTGAATACTTAGGTCTACAACACTACTGTAATTAATGTTGGTCAGTATGGTGGTACTTAATGAATACTTAGGTCTACTACACTACTGTATTTAATGTTGTCATTACGGTGGTACTTAATGAATACTTAGGTCTACTACACTACTGTATTTAATGTTGTCATTATGGTGGTACTTAATGAATACTTAGGTCTACTACACTACTGTATTTAATGTTGTCAGCAAGGTGGTACTTAATGAATACTTAGGTGTACTACACTAGTGTATTTAATGTTGTCAGTACGGTGGTACTTAATGAATACATAGGTCTACTACACTACTGTATTTAATGTTATTATGGTGGTACTTAATGAATACTTAGGTGTACTACACTACTGTATTTAATGTTGTCATTATGGTGGTACTTAATGAATACTTAGGTCTACTACACTACTGTATTTAATGTTGTCATTATGGTGGTACTTAATGAATACTTAAGTATACTACACTACTGTATTTAATGTTGGTCATTATGGTGGTACTTAATGAATACTTAGGTCTACTACACTACTGTATTTAATGTTGTCAGTATGGTGGTCCTTAATGAATACTTAGGTCTACTACACTACTGTATTTAATGTCATTATGGTGGTACTTAATGAATACTTAGGTCTATTACACTACTGTATTTAATGTTATTATGGTAGTACTTAATGAATACTTAGGTCTACTACACTACTGTATTTAATGTTGTCAGTATGGTGGTACTTAATGAATACTTAGGTCTACTACACTACTGTATTTAATGTCATTATGGTGGTACTTAATGAATACTTAGGTCTATTACACTACTGTATTTAATGTTATTATGGTGGTACGTAATGAATACTTAGGTGTAGTACACTACTGTATTTTAATGTTGTCATTATGGTGGTACTTAATGAATACTTAGGTCTACTACACTACTGTATTTAATGTCATTATGGTGGTACTTAATGAATACTTAGGTCTACTACACTACTGTATTTAATGTTGTCATTATGGTGGTACTTAATGAATACTTAGGTCTACTACACTACTGTATTTAATGTTGTCAGCAAGGTGGTACTTAATGAATACTTAGGTGTACTACACTAGTGTATTTAATGTTGTCAGTACGGTGGTACTTAATGAATACATAGGTCTACTACACTACTGTATTTAATGTTATTATGGTGGTACTTAATGAATACTTAGGTGTACTACACTACTGTATTTAATGTTGTCATTATGGTGGTACTTAATGAATACTTAGGTCTACTACACTACTGTATTTAATGTTGTCATTATGGTGGTACTTAATGAATACTTAAGTATACTACACTACTGTATTTAATGTTGGTCATTATGGTGGTACTTAATGAATACTTAGGTCTACTACACTACTGTATTTAATGTTGTCAGTATGGTGGTCCTTAATGAATACTTAGGTCTACTACACTACTGTATTTAATGTCATTATGGTGGTACTTAATGAATACTTAGGTCTATTACACTACTGTATTTAATGTTATTATGGTAGTACTTAATGAATACTTAGGTCTACTACACTACTGTATTTAATGTTGTCAGTATGGTGGTACTTAATGAATACTTAGGTCTACTACACTACTGTATTTAATGTCATTATGGTGGTACTTAATGAATACTTAGGTCTATTACACTACTGTATTTAATGTTATTATGGTGGTACGTAATGAATACTTAGGTGTAGTACACTACTGTATTTTAATGTTGTCATTATGGTGGTACTTAATGAATACTTAGGTCTACTACACTACTGTATTTAATGTCATTATGGTGGTACTTAATGAATACTTAGGTCTATTACACTACTGTATTTAATGTTATTATGGTGGTACGTAATGAATACTTAGGTGTAGTACACTACTGTATTTTAATGTTGTCATTATGGTGGTACTTAATGAATACTTAGCTCTACAACACTACTGTATTTAATGTCATTATGGTGGTACTTAATGAATACTTAAGTCTACTACAATACTGTGGTCATTATAATGGTACTTGGTGAGCAAAGTAAGAGAATCACTAATACAGAGAATACTGTTTCCTTAGTTTATAACTTTATCATCATTTGGTGAGGTAACAAGACGTTGTAAAAAATGAAGTTTTAAATAACCGTGACGTATGCAAGTTCTAAGTGGACATATTTGGTGAGAGTATTACATAACAAGACTCCTCCGCCGCACCACTAGTTGAATTCCTGGCAGCTCCGAGCAAAAGACAGACAACATGACAAGTAGTTTCATGTTTGTCGTTAAAAGAAGTTACTGGAATTAAAAAAAAGTGTTTTGACGCACCTGCAGCAGCAGTTTGACCCTCTCGATGGGGGCCACGGCTGTCTTGGAGATGGCCGCAGCGATGCCGCCAGCCAGGAAGTCCTTGGCGAAAGAAACGGCTTGTTCATTCATCCTCCTGACGTCTTTCTTTTACTAATTAAAATAAGATGAAATTAAAAAAAAGGGCTCAGTCAGGATGGTTTGCCGCTCGGTGGCAATGGCCGAGTTCGAGGAGAGGGGACAGGGGTTTAAGGGTGAGGGCGGGAACGCCAACTTCTGTTCTTTGTTTTCATTGGTGGAGCGTTTGGGCAAGTGGGCGGGGCTTACCTCTACTCTGCTGGTGGTGATCTCCTGATTGGTGATGGGCATTACGAGTCCTTTTGAAAAGAGTCGCTTCCTATGATTCGGCTCAATAAAAGAGTCGTTAACACCGATTCTATTATTCTATTGCCAAGTTATGTGCGGAATGAAGGACTATCGTACGAGACATGCACTGCTACTACTATGTTTCATTGAAGGAATGTTTTCAAATATCTCTCTTTGGTCTGTGAACTCAATTAAGTTGCACCCTTTCTGGTTTATCAGATCACATTTTGATCTGGATTGCTTACTATTCATTAAGTACCACCATAATGACAACATTAAATACAGTAGTGTAGTAGACCTAAGTATTCATCAAGTACCACCATAATGACATTAAATACAGTAGTGTAGTAGACATAAGTATTCATTAAGTACCACCATAATAACATTAAAATACAGTAGTATAGTATACCTAAGTATTCATTAAGTACCACCATAATGACCAACATTAAAATACAGGAGTGTAGTAGACCTAAGTATTCATTAAGTACCACCATAATAACATTAAAATACAGTAGTGTAGTAGACCAAAGTATTCATTAAGTACCACCATAATGACATTAAATACAGTAATGTAGTAGACCTAAGTATTCATTAAGTACCACCATAATAACATTAAAATACAGCAGTGTAGTAGACCTAAGTATTCATTAAATACCACCATAATAACATTAAAATACAGTAGTGTAGTAGACCTAAGTATTCATTAAGTACCACTATAATAACATTAAAACACAGTAGTGTAGTAGACCTAAGTATTCATTAGGTACCACCATATTAACATTAAAATACAGTAGTGTAGTAGACCAAAGTATTCATTAAGTACCACCATAATGACCAACATTAAAATACAGTAGTGTAGTAAACCTGAGTATTCATTAAGTACCACCATAATAACATTAAAATACAGTAGTGCAGTAGGCCTAAGTATTCATTAAGTACCACCATAATAACATTAAAATACAGTAATGTAGTAGACCAGAGTATTCATTAAGTACCACCATAATAACATAAAAATACAGTAGTGTAGAAGACCAAAGTATTCATTAAGTACCACCATAATAACATTAAATACAGTAGTGTAGTATACCAAAGTATTAATTAAGTACCACCATAATGACCAACATTAAAATACAGGAGTGTAGTAGACCTAAGTATTCATTAAGTACCACCATAATAACATTAACATACAGAAGTGTAGTAGACCAAAGTATTAATTAATTACCACCATAACATTAAAATACAGTAGTGTAGTAGACCTAAGTATTCATTAAGTACCACCATAATGACATAAAATACAGTAGTGTAGTAGACCTAAGTATTCATAAAAAACAAGGCAGAAGTATATTTAATACGTAAACAAAAAAGTAGAAAAAATATATTGTCGATAATAGTTGTTTAATGTCAATAATATGTAAAAAAAATAAAAATAAATAGCATTCTTAAAAATCCATTCTCGAAACTTGTGAATGGATTTAAAATCAGAATAAAGATTCTCACTAAAATTATGCATAAGCAGCTTGCCACTAATACTATACAATAATATAATATACAGTATAGTAGCAATAATAATATACAGTAATATAATAATATACAGAATAAAAACACTATACAGTAATAATATTATATAGTAATACAACAATGGTAATATACAGTAATATATTAATAATTATAATAGACAGTAATATAATAATAATGTACAGTCATATAATAATATTACACAGTAATAAAGCATCATAATAATTTACAGTCATAATACACAGTAATAAAGCATAATAATGTACAGTAGTATAGAAATAATACACATTATTTAATAATATACAGTAATATAATATACAGTATAATAATAATATACTGTACTGTAATAATATATAGAACAATAAAGATAATATACAGTAATATATTAATAATAAGACAGTAATATAATAATAATGTACAGTAATATATTAATAATGATAATAGACAGTAATATAATAATAATAATACACAGTAATAAAACATAATAATGTACAGTCATATAGTAATAATACACATTTAATAATATACAGTATATTGTCAGGACTTGGACTATGGGGTTGTTTGTTTTTCCGAGGCAAAGGAAAGTTGGCACGAGCAAGACGTGAACGTAAGTACATATTTCTTTTTAATACTATAACAAAAAAAGGCAAACAAGAGGCGCGCACAATGGCGGAGAACAAACTTGACTAGAAAACAAAACTAGCACTATGGCATGACTATAGACAAAAAAAAAAAACTTAACAACTGTGACATAAAAAAAACTTACGTGGCATGAGCAGGAGGGAAACTATGGGCAGAGTGATTAGCAGACATGGCATGGCAACTTCCGGTTTAAATAATAGACATGATAATTGCAAACAGGTGTGAGACATGAGGACAAGGTGAAAACTAAGGAGTTGGCATGGTAACAAAGCAAACAAGGAAGTGCAGGAACAGGAACTGAGTGTCCAAAAAACAAAACCGAACATGAACAAAACAAAAGATGATCCCATAGACATGAAAAATATAATAATATACAGTAATATAATACTATACAGTCATATAATAACAGTAATATACAGTAATATATTAGTACTAATGATAAACAGTAATATAATAATAATTTACAGTAATATATTATACAGTAATACATCATAATAATAATGTACAGTAATATATTAATACTACAGAGTAATTGAATAACATACAGTAATATAATAATATACAGTAATTTAATAATAATATACAGTAATTTAATAATGACAATAGTATACAGTAATATAATAATTATTTGTAGTAATATAATAATAATATTTAGTAATAATAATAATAATAATACTAAGATACCCACACCCAGAGACCCCAAAGGGAACAAGCGGTAGAAAATGAATGGATGGATGTTTACTCTGACTTCACAGTAACATGTTGATTGGCAACACTAAATTGGCCCTAGTGTGTGAATGTGAGTGTGAATGTTGTCTGTCTATCTGTGTTGGCCCTGCGATGAGGTGGCGACTTGTCCAGGGTGTACCCCGCCTTCCGCGCCTTCCACCCGATTGTAGCTGAGATAGGCGCCAGCCCCCCCCCCCCCCCCCCCCCCCCCCGCGACCCCGAAAGGGAATAAGCGGTAGGAAATGGATGGATGGATGGATGTTAAAATGTAATAATCACTTCTTCTCTTCGTTGATACTTTACATTAGTTTTGGATGATACCACACATTTCGATCCGATACCAAGTATTTACAGGATCATACATTGGTCATAATCAAAGTCCTCATGTGTCCAGGGACATATTAACTGACTTAATAAACATATCTTTTTTTTTTAAAGAAAAAAGATTTTGTGACGATAAAAAATATCGATGTAATCATGATAGTATCGACTAGATAGGCTCCTGTACTTGGTATCATTACAGTGGATGTCAGGTGTAGATCCACCCGTGGCGTTTGTTTACATTGTGACGCCGGTGAGCTATTGTATCCTCCTCCGGTGTGTAGTGAAGCATGTTTAGCTATTTCTCGTGCTCCAATGATAATAATACTTGTAAGAAACATACCTTGTCGGCATGTAGGCCAGGATTAGTGATGTAGAAGTAGCTAAAACACTGCAGGCTGTTTCAGTGCTATAACTTCACTTTTAGATTTACTTTTTACACTTTTCTGTCTACACACTGTGTCTGCTGGTAAGTACTCTGTGTGCGTGCACTGCCGAACATGCTCCTCTGCAGGTAAAACCAGCAATGTCACGGCGTGATGACGCAACGTCATGCCCCGGGAAACAGTACTTTTCAAACAGAGTATAGTACCGTTTGTGACTCATTAGTACCGCGATACTATACTATACTATACCGTACAACATTAATTGGCGGTAAGTTAGAGCATCGGAGAGGACGTGACCACAAGCGTGACAAGGCTGAGGGCCTTCTTTTGCAAACTTTCCTCAAAACACGTCTTTGGAAGTCGGAGAAAGTTCTACATGTAAACCAGGGGTCACCAACCCCTTTGAAAGCAAGAGCTACTTCTTGGGTACTGATTAATGTGAAGGGCTACCAGTTTGATACACACTTAAATAAATTGCCAGAAATAGCCAATTTGCTCAATTTACCTTTAATAAATAAATATATATATATATATATATATATATATATATATATATATATATATATATATATATATATATATATACATTTATATATATATATATATTTTAAAAAATGGGTATTTTTGTCTGTCATTCTGTCATACATTTTTTTTTCTTTTACGGAAGGTTTTTTGTAGAGAATAAATGATGAAAAAAACACTTAATTGAACGGTTTAAAAGAGGAGAAAACAGGAAAAAAAAATTAATAAAATCTTTAAACATGGTATTTTTTCAATTTCGACTCTTTAAAATTCAAAATTCAAACGAAAAAAAGAAGAGAAAAATTATCTAATTTGAATTTTTTGAAAAAAATTAAGAAAGATTTTATGGAACATCATTAGTAATTTTTCCTGATTAAGATTAATTTTAGAATTTTGATGACGTTTAAAATAGGTTAAAATCCAATCTGCACTTTGTTAGAATATATAACAAATTGGACCAAGCTATATTTCTAACAAAGACAAATAATTTCTTCTAGATTTTCCAGAATAAAATATTTAAAAGAAATTCGAAAGACTTTGAAATAAGATTAAAATTTTATTCTACCGATTTTTCTAGATTTGCCAGAATATTTTTTTTTCTTTTAATCATAATAAATTTGAAGAAATATTTTACAAATATTATTCGTCGAAAAAACAGAAGCTAAAATGAAGAATTAAATTAAAATGTATTTATTATTCTTCACAATAAAACAAATACATTTACTTGAACAATGATTTAAATTGTCAGGAAAGAAGAGGAAGGAATTTAAAAGGTAAAAAGGTATATGTGTTTAAAAATCCTAAAATCATTTTTAAAGTTGTATTTTTTCTCTAAAATTGTCTTTCTGAAAGTTATAAGAAGCAAAGTAAAAAAAATAAATGAATTTATTTAAACAAGTGAAGACCAAGTCTTTAAAATATTTTCTGGGATTTTCAAATTCGATTTAAGTTTTGTCTCTCTTAGATTTAAAAATGTCGAGCAAAGCGAGACCAGCTTGCTGGTAAATAAATACAATTAAAAAAAATAGAGGCAGCTCACTGGTAAGTGCTGCTATTTGAGCTATTTTTAGAACAGGCCAGCGGGCGACTCATCTGGTCCTTACGGGCGACCTGGTGCCCGCGGGCACCGCGTTGATGACCCCTAATGTAAACAAACCACGGTGAGTTCAAAGACCGCCAAAATTAGTACAGTGAAGCATGTTTAATACAAACAGTGTGCTTTATAACAATTAGGGAGATTTGTGTCATGTTTGTCTTCCTACAGAAACAATATTAAAACAAAAAATATATTTTTTCCCTTCATCTTTTTTCATTTTTCATACATTTTTGAAAAAGCTCCAGAGAGCCACTAGGGCGGCGCTAAAGACCCCCGAATTAGAGAAAGTAGAAAGATTTCCGATTTTGTGCGAGGGGAAGCAGCTGCTATGGAGGGTAAAGGTCCCCCCAGCAGCTGTCACGGTCCTTTGGCTGTCACTCTGTAAAGTGTGTGTGTGTGGTATGACGTGAGTAAATCAGCTGACCACTCACACACCTTAAATGCGTCAGCAGCACAGCAGAAGAGACCCCGGGTGCACTTTCCACTCCATGCAGGCAGCAACTGACATGAAAAGCAAAAAAAAAGTTAAAGCTGCAAGCAGCGATGGACGGGACCGACTTTTGCTGGTGTTTCCTGCCTTTACCCATTCAACATATCTTTACCTGCACATTACCTACCTTCCCTGCATCCTGGGGTCACACTGGTGCTTCTTTCTTTCACCCATACACGCTGGTGCTTCCTGCCACCACCCAGTCAACATATCTTTACCCGCACAGTACCTACCTTCTCTGCATTGTGTTGTCACGCTGGTGCTTCCTTCTTTTAAGCGGCCATCTTGAGACGGCAGCGGCGCGGCAGCATCAGCGCAGCAGTTCTTTGAAGGCTCGTAAAATCAAAACCGGAGCAGTTATTAAAACTCTTTTCGCAACTTTTAATCAGAAGGGTTCACTCTCTCGCCTGTGCGAGTTTGAAGCCGACACAACAAACGCGCTCAGAGGAGATAATGTTTGAATAAAGGTGACGGGTTTTTACAAGACTTCTGTTTTGAAGGGGTAATTGCCAAATTCCTGTTGATTTTTGCGGAAGGATGTAAATGAATGAAATGTAGGTCTAAGTGAGACCTACATAGAGGTTTTTGTTTCATGACTCTACGACATTCCTACCGGAAGTTACAAGCAGTTGTGTCTGTGTTTTCTTGCTATGAGCAGTTTTATCTGTTTTATTCCTAGGGGGCGCTAGAGCGCAATTTTAAGTTTTGGTTTTTGGTTTTTTATTAGATCACAATTTCCGCCAGTCCTGATGTGTGTGTCCAGTTTGGTGAGTTTCGAAGCATTTGAAGGGGGTCAAATTACAGCTCAAAGAGGCAAAAGTGACATTTTTCAGGAAACTTTTGTTTTGAAGAGGTTTTTGCCAACTTCCTGTTGATTTTTGCTGAAGGATGTCAGTTTATGAAATCTAGGTCTAAGTCAGACCTACATTGAGGTTTTTGTTTCATGTCTCTACGACATTCCTAGCGGAAGTTACAAGCAGTTTTGTCCGTGTTTTCTTCCTATTAGCAGTTTTGTCTGTTTTATTCATAGGGGATGCTAGAGCGCAATTTTAAGTTTTGGGGTTTGTTTTTTTTATTAGATCGCAATTTCCGCCAGTCCTGATGTGTGTTTATAGTTTGGTGACTTTTGAAGCAGTTTAAGGGGGTCAAATTACAGCTCAAAGAGGCAAAAATGACATTTTTTAGGAAACGTTTGTTTTGAAGGGGGTTTTGCCAACTTCCTGTTGATTTTTGCTGAAGGATGTTAGTTTATGAAATCTAGGTCTAAGTCAGACCTACATTGAAGTTTTTGTTTCATGTCTCTACGACATTCCTACCGGAAGTTACAAGCAGTTTTGTCTGTGTTTTCTTCCTATGAGCAGTTTTGTCTGTTTTATTCCTAGGAGGCACTAGAGCGCAATTTTAAGTTTTGGGGTTTGGTTTTTTATTAGATCGCAATTTCCGCCAGTCCTGATGTGTGTTTATAGTTTGGTGAGTTTTGAAGCAGTTTAAGGGGGTCAAATTACAGCTCAAAGAGGCAAAAATGAAATTTTTTAGGAGACCTTTGTTTTGAAGGGGGTTTTCCCAACTTCCTGTTGATTTTTGTTGAAGGATGTATGTTTATGAAATCTAGGTCTAAGTCAGACCTACATTGAGGTTTTTGTTTCATGTCTCTACGACATTCCTAGCGGACGTTACAAGCCGTTTTGTCTGTGTTTTTTTCCTAGGGGGCGCTAGAGCGCAATTTTCAGTTTTAATTTTTTATTTTTTATTAGATGGCAATTTTCATCAGTCCTGATGTGTGTGTAAAATTTGGTGAGTTTTGAAGCATGTTAAGGGGGTCAAATTACAGCTCAAAGAGGCGGCGGTAAAAATACAATAGAGTCCTCTGTCCCAAAGGGACATTCGGTCCCTAAAAAAGTCCAACACAAATCAAGGTGAAGTTTATTGCTCTCCAGCGAGACTCCAACTTGAAGCTCACCTGCTGGTTGAAAACATCCACACGCTCTGAAATACTGACTCTTGTCACTTGGGGTTGTGACGTCGTCGCTGTAAGACACAACTTGGAAGGCACGTTGTGTATTAATAAGACTGTAGCAGCAGGACACTCCAGTCCTTTAGTCCGTCCAGGTTTTGGGGGCTTCATGTGTTTAATGGCACTATACTTGCAGTGGAGGTCATGACAGTTTGTACAAAAGCCAAAAGCAGGGAAGTTGTCACGTTGTGTAAATGGTAAATAAAAACTTCCTTTTTTACTTATATTCAATTGAATGGACTGCAAAGACAAAATACTTAACATTCGAACTGGTAAACTTTGTTATTTTTTCGCAAATAATCATGAACTTGGAATTTAATGGCAGCAACACATTGCAAAAAATGCATTTTTACCAGTGTGTTACATGGCCTTTCCTTTTAACAACACTCAGTAAAGGTTTGGGAACTGAGGAGACACATTTTTGAAGTGGAATTTGTTCCCATTCTTGCTCGATGTACAGCTTAATTTTTTCAACAGTCTCCCCTCTCATATTTTAGCCACCATACATTTTCAACAGGCGGGCCAGGAAAGTACCCGCACTCTTTTACTATGAAGCCACGCAGTTGTACCACGCAGCATGTCATCGTCTTGCTGAAATAAGCAGGGGCGTCCATGATAATGTGGCTTGGATTGCTCCAAAACCTGTATGTACCTTTCAGCATTAATGGTGCCTTCACAGATGTGTAAGTTACCCATGCCTTGGCCACTAATACACCCCCATACCATCACACATGCCGCCTTTTACACTTTGCGTCTAAAAAATCCCGATGGTTCTTTTCCTCTTTGGTCCAGAGGTCACGACGTTCACAGTTTCCAAAAATAATCTGAAATGTGGACTCATCAGACCACAGAACACTTTTCCACTTTGCATCAGTCCATCTTAGATGAGCTCGGGGCCCAGCCAAGCCGGCGGCGTTTCTGGGTGTTGTTGACAAATGGTTTTCGCTTTGCATAGTAGAGTTTTAACTTGCATTTACAGATGTAGCGACCAACTGTACCTACTACACAGTGGTTTCCTGAAGTGTTCCGTAGCCCATGTGGTGATATCCTTTACACACTGATGTCGCTTTTTGATGCAGTACCGCCTGAGGGATTGAAGGTCAGGAGCATTCAATGTTACGTGCAGTGATTTCTCCAGATTCTCTGACACTTTTGATGATATTGCAGATCGTGGCTGTTGAAATCCCTAAATTCCTTGCAATATCTGGTTGAGTAATCCATCCATCCATCCATTTCTACCGCTTGTCTCTTTGGGGATCGCAGGGGGTGCTGGAGCCTATCTCAGCTGCATTCAGGCGGTAGGCCGGGTACATCCTGGACAAGTTGCCACCTCATCACACTAACACAGATAGAATGTTGTTCCTAAATTGATCAGGCATTTGTTGACAAAGTGGTGACCCTCGCCCCGCCCTTGTTTGTGAATGACTGAGCATTTCATGGAAGCTGCTTTGATACCCAATCATGGCACCCACCTGTTCCCAATTAGCCTGTTCACCTGTGGGATGTTCCAAATAAGTGTTTGATGAGCATTCCTCCACTTTCTCACTCTTTTTTGACACTTGTGCCAGCTTTTTTGAAACATGTTGCAGCTATCAAATTCTAATATTTGCAAAAACTAACAACGTTTACCCAGTGTGAACGATAAAAATCTTGTCTTGCAGTCTATTCAATAATAACACAATAATATATGTATAATACATTTTAAAATATAAGTTGAAAAGGATTTTAAAATCATTGTATTCTCTTTTTATTTACTATTCACACAACGTGACACCTTCACTGCTTTTGTGTTTTGTAAAGCAGGTTAGGAGGTAGAAATTTGCTCCCGGCATGTGTAACTTATGATTTAGTGTCATGAATCGTGCAGGTGTGTTACGAAATTGGACAATATCCAAACAGATTAAAATGCTTGGCGAGAACATCAAATACAGTGAGGGTACATTTGTGGACTGAATGGTTTCTATAATCTTGATGACATTGGCACTACGAGAGTGGCAAACAAAATAAATAAAAATAAAGTTAAGAGTGCAACCTCTCTAAAAAAGGGTCAATCAAAAATTACCCTTATTGGCTGTTGTACCTAATGAAGTGTCCGGCTCCTAATAGGACCTCATTGGGTGGTGTACCTAATGAAGTGTCCGGCTCCTAATAGGACCTCATTGGGTGGTGTACCTAATGAAATGTCCTGCTCCCAATAGGACCTCATTGGGTGGTGTACCTAATGAAATGTCCTGCTCCCAATAGGACCTCATTGGGTGGTGTACCTAATGAAGTGTCCCGCTGCCAGTATGATATTATCTGGTAGTGTACCTAATGAAGTGTCCAGCTCCCAATAGGACCTCATTGGGTGGTGTACCTAATGAAGTGTCCGGTTCCCAATAGGACCTTATTGGGTGGTGTACCTAATGAAGTGTCCGGCTCCCAATAGGACTTCATTGGGTGGTGTACTAATGAAGTGTCCCGCTGCCAGTATGACCTTATTGGGTGGTGTACATAATGAAGTTTCCAGCTCCCAATAGGACCTCATTGGGTGGTGTTCCTAATGAAGTGTCCAGCTCATAGTAGGACCTCATTGGTTGGTGTACCTAATGAAGTGTCTTCCACAAACCTTCATTTATGAGAGCTTTTCACCAGCCGGTCCCAAAAGTCTTCGGTCTGCCCCGCCCCCGCCCCGTAGTTCCTCAGGTAGCGCTTGGCCTCCCGCAGCTCGGCAGGACCCAGGCTCTGGTCCACGCCCGGCGCCGGCTGGTAGCTGAGTGGCGACACGATGTAGCCGTTGTGGTAGAGGCAGGCCTGCTTGCAGAGCTCGAAGCAGGCGAATAGGAGGCCGAAGTAGGGAAGGATCTGGCGGGGAAAGGAAGGACACGTCAAAAGTCCGCCTGGTGTGCAACGACCACCTTGACATTTGCAGCTGAAACCGGAGAGGCGGGTATGCTGTTCCCCGGACTGCCCGCTCACCTCGCTCGTGATATTGCTGCTATTAATTACCCACTCTGCATTGTTTCACCTCACATGTAGGCCAAGGGTGACCCACAGAAGTCTACAAAAAGGTGTGACGAGGACCACAGAACAGAGGAAAGCGGTAAATTGTGATTATGTCAATATTTCAAACTGTACTGCCCACTTTAATGTTGCAATCAGGAACACCCGGAATTTTGAGCGTCAAAGATTACAACGCTCAAGTAAGTCGTTTTTTTTGCACTTTCTCCATGATAAAAACGACTTACTTGAGTGTTGTAATGTTTGACGCTCATAATTCCGGGTGTTCCTGAATGCAACGTTAAAGTCACCAGTACATTTTAAAATTGTTGCAATTATTATGACCATTTTTGGTTCTTTCTTATTTTCTAAAGTACTACATATTTATTTATTTAATCATTGAAACATTTAAATTATTTGACGGCTCAAAATGAATGTTACAAAATAAAAAGGCTTTGTTTTTATTGTTTTGGACAGTACTAAAACTGCAAACATGAGTAAGTTTTGGACAGTACTAAAACTGCAAACATGGGTAAGTTTTGGACAGTACTAAAGTTGCAAACATGAGTAAGTTTTGGACAGTACTAAAACTGCAAACAAGAGTAATTTTTGGACAGTACTAAAACTGCAAACATTAGTTAGTTTTGGACAGTACTAAAACTGCAAAAAAGAGTAAGTTTTGGACAGTACTAAAACTGCAAACAAGAGTAAGTTTTGGACAGTACTAAAACTGCAAACATGAGTTAGTTTTGGACAGTACTAAAACTGCAACATAAGTAAGTTTTGGACAGTACTAAAACTATAAACATGAATAGGTTTTGGACAGTACTAAAACAGCAAACATGAGTAAGTTTTGGAAAGTACTAAAACTATAAACATGAATTGGTTTTGGACAGTACTAAAACTGCAAACATGAGTAAGTTTTGGAAAGTACTAAAACTGCGAAAATTAGTAACTTTTAGATAGTACTAAAACTGCAAACATGAGTAAGTTTTGGAAAGTACTAAAGCTGAAAACAAGAGTAAGTTTTGGACAGTACTAAAACTGCAAACATGAGTAAGTTTTGGACAGTACTAAAACTGCAAACATAAGTAAGTTTTGGAGAGTACTAAAACTGCAAACATGAGTGAGTTTTGGACAGTACTAAAACTGCAAACATGAGTGAGTTTTGGACAGTACTAAAACTGCAAACATGAGTGAGTTTTGGACAGTACTAAAACTGCAAACATGAGTGAGTTTTGGACAGTACTAAAACTGCAAACATGAGTAAGTTTTGGACAGTACTAAAGTTGCAAACATGATTACATTTTGGACAGTAGTAAAACTGCAAACATGAGTACGTTTTGGACAGTACTAAAACTGCAAACATGAGTAAGTTTTGGACAGTACTAAAACTGCAAACATGAGTAAGTTCTGGACAGTACTAAAACTGCAAACACGAGTAAGTTTTGGACAGTACTAAAACTGTAAACACAAGTAAGTTTTGGACAGAGGGAAAGTTGCAAACATGAGTAAGTTTTGAACACTACTAAAACTGCAAACATGAGTAAGTTTTGGACAGTACTAAAACTGCAAACATGAGTAAGTTTTGGACAGTACTAAAAACTGCAAACATGAGTAAGTTTTGGACAGTACTAAAACTGCAAAAAAGAGTAAGTTTTGGACAGTACTAAAACTGCAAACATGAGTAAGTTTTGTACCGTACTAAAACTGCAAACATGAGTAAGTTTTGGACAGTACTAAAACTGCAAACATGAGTAAGTTTTGGACAGTACTAAAACTGCAAATATGAGTAAGTTTTGGACAGTACTAAAACTGCAAAAAAGAGTAAGTTTTGGACAGTACTAAAACTGCAAACATGAGTAAGTTTTGGACAGTACTAAAACTGCAAACACGAGTAAGTTTTGGACAGTACTAAAACTGCAAACATGAGTAAGTTCTGGACAGTACTAAAACTGCAAACACGAGTAAGTTTTGGACAGTACTAAAACTGTAAACACAAGTAAGTTTTCGACAGAATGAAAGTTGCAAACATGAGTAAGTTTTGAACAGTACTAAAACTGCAAACATGAGTAAGTTTTGGACAGTACTAAAACTGCAAACATGAGTAAGTTTTGGACAGTACTAAAACTGCAAACATAAGTAAGTTTTGGACAGTACTAAAACTGCAAACATGAGTAAGTTTTGGACAGTACTAAAACTACAAACAAGAGTATGTTTTGGACAGTACTAAAACTACAAACACGAGTAAGTTTTGGACAGTACTAAAACTGCAAACATGAGTAAGTTTTGGACAGTACTAAAACTGCAAAAAAGAGTAAGTTTTGGACAGTACTAAAACTGCAAACATGAGTAAGTTTTGTACCGTACTAAAACTGCAAACATGAGTAAGTTTTGTACCGTACTAAAACTGCAAACATGAGTAAGTTTTGGACAGTACTAAAACTGCAAACATGAGTAAGTTTTGGACAGTACTAAAACTGCAAAAAAGAGTAAGTTTTGGACAGTACTAAAACTGCAAAAAAGAGTAAGTTTTGGACAGTACTAAAACTGCAAACATGAGTAAGTTTTGGACAGTAATAAAACTGCAAACATGAGTAAGTTCTGGACAGTACTAAAACTGCAAACACGAGTAAGTTTTGGACAGTACTAAAACTAAACACAAGTAAGTTTTCGACAGAATGAAAGTTGCAAACATGAGAAAGTTTTGAACAGTACTAAAACTGCAAACATGAGTAAGTTTTGGACAGTACTAAAACTGCAAACATGAGTAAGTTTTGGACAGTACTAAAACTGCAAACATAAGTAAGTTTTGGACAGTACTAAAACTGCAAACATGAGTAAGCTTTGGACAGTACTAAAACTACAAACACGAGTATGTTTTGGACAGTACTAAAACTACAAACACGAGTAAGTTTTGGACAGTACTAAAGTTGCAAACATGAGTAAGTTTTGGACAGTACTAAAACTGCAAACATGAGTAAGTTTTGGACAGTACTAAAACTGCAAACATGAGTAAGTTTTGGACAGTACTAAAACCGCAAACAGGAGTACGTTTTGGACAGTACTAAAACCGCAAACATGAGTAAGTTCTGGACAGTACTAAAACTGCAAACACGAGTAAGTTTTGGACAGTACTAAAACTGTAAACACAAGTAAGTTTTGGACAGAATGAAAGTTGCAAACATGAGTAAGTTTTGGACAGTACTAAAACTACAAACATGAGTAAAGTTTTGGACAGTACTAAAGTTGCAAACATGAGTAAGTTTTGGACAGTACTAAAACTGCAAACATGAGTAAGTTCTGGACAGTACTAAAACTGCAAACATGAGTAAGTTTTGAACAGTACTAAAACTGCAAACATGAGTAAGTTTTGGACAGTACTAAAAACTGCAAACATGAGTAAGTTTTTGGACAGTACTAAAACTGCAAACATGAGCAAGTTTTGGACAGTACTAAAACTGCAAACACGAGTAAGTTTTGGACAGTACTAAAACTACAAACAAGAGTATGTTTTGGACAGTACTAAAACTACAAACACGAGTAAGTTTTGGACAGTACTAAAACTGCAAACATGAGTAAGTTTTGGACAGTACTAAAACTGCAAAAAAGAGTAAGTTTTGGACAGTACTAAAACTGCAAACATGAGTAAGTTTTGTACCGTACTAAAACTGCAAACATGAGTAAGTTTTGTACCGTACTAAAACTGCAAACATGAGTAAGTTTTGGACAGTACTAAAACTGCAAAAAAGAGTAAGTTTTGGACAGTACTAAAACTGCAAAAAAAGAGTAAGTTTTGGACAGTACTAAAACTGTAAAAAAGAGTAAGTTTTGGACAGTACTAAAACTGCAAACATGTGTAAGTTTTGGACAGTACTAAAACTGCAAACATGAGTAAGTTCTGGACAGTACTAAAACTGCAAACATGAGTAAGTTTTGGACAGTACTAAAACTGCAAACATGAGTAAGTTTTGGACAGTACTAAAACTGCAAACATAAGTAAGTTTTGGACAGTACTAAAACTGCAAACATGAGTAAGTTTTGGACAGTACTAAAACTACAAACACGAGTATGTTTTGGACAGTACTAAAACTACAAACACGAGTAAGTTTTGGACAGTACTAAAGTTGCAAACATGAGTAAGTTTTGGACAGTACTAAAACTGCAAACATGAGTAAGTTTTGGACAGTACTAAAACTGCAAACATGAGTAAGTTTTGGACAGTACTAAAACCGCAAACATGAGTACGTTTTGGACAGTACTAAAACCGCAAACATGAGTAAGTTCTGGACAGTACTAAAACTGCAAACACGAGTAAGTTTTGGACAGTACTAAAACTGTAAACACAAGTAAGTTTTGGACAGAATGAAAGTTGCAAACATGAGTAAGTTTTGGACAGTACTAAAACTACAAACATGAGTAAGTTTTGGACAGTACTAAAGTTGCAAACATGAGTAAGTTTTGGACAGTACTAAAACTGCAAACATGAGTAAGTTCTGGACAGTACTAAAACTGCAAACATGAGTAAGTTTTGAACAGTACTAAAACTGCAAACATGAGTAAGTTTTGGACAGTACTAAAACTGCAAACATGAGTAAGTTTTGGACAGTACTAAAACTGCAAAAAAGAGTAAGTTTTGGACAGTACTAAAGTTGCAAACAAGAGTAAGTTTTGGACAGTACTAAAACTGCAAACATGAGTACGTTTTGTACAGTACTAAAACTGCAAACATGAGTAAGTTTTGGACAGTACTAAAGTTGCAAACATGATTACATTTTGGACAGTATTAAAACTGCAAACATGAGTAAGTTTTGGACAGTAGTAAAACTGCAAACATGAGCAAGTTTTGGACAGTACTAAAACTGCAAACACGAGTAAGTTTTGGACAGTACTAAAACTGCAAACATGAGTAAGTTCTGGACAGTACTAAAACAGCAAACACGAGTAAGTTTTGGACAGTACTAAAACTGTAAACACAAGTAAGTTTTCGACAGAATGAAAGTTGCAAACATGAGTAAGTTTTGAACAGTACTAAAACTGCAAACATGAGTAAGTTTTGGACAGTACTAAAACTACAAACATGAGTAAGTTTTGGACAGTACTAAAGTTGCAAACATGAGTAAGTTTTGGACAGTACTAAAACTGCAAACATGAGTAAGTTTTGGACAGTACTAAAACTGCAAACAAGAGAAAGTTTTGGACAGTACTAAAGTTGCAAACATGAGAAAGTTTTGGACAGTACTAAAACTGCAAACATGAGAAAGTTTTGGACAGTACTAAAACTGCAAACATGAGAAAGTTTTGGACAGTACTAAAACTGCAAACATGAGTAAGTTTTGGACGGTACTAAAACTGCAAAAAAGAGTAAGTTTTGGACAGTACTAAAACTGCAAACATGAGTACGTTTTTGACAGTACTAAAACCGCAAACATGAGTACGTTTTGGACAGTATTAAAGTTGCAAACAAGAGTAAGTTTTGGACAGTACTAAAACTGCAAACATGAGTAAGTTTTAGACAGTACTAAAACTGCAAACATGAGTAAGTTTTGGACAGTAGTAAAGTTGCAAACATGAGTAAGTTTTAGACAGTACTAAAACTGCAAACATGAGTAAGTTTTGGACAGTACTAAAACTGCAAACATGAGTAAGTTTTGGACAGTACTAAAACTGCAAACATGAGTAAGTTTTGGACGGTACTAAAACTGCAAAAAAGAGTAAGTTTTGGACAGTACTAAAACTGCAAACATGAGTACGTTTTGTACAGTACTAAAACCGCAAACATGAGTACGTTTTGGACAGTACTAAAACCGCAAACATGAGTACGTTTTGGACAGTACTAAAGTTGCAAACAAGAGTACGTTTTGGACAGTACTAAAACTGCAAACATGAGTAAGTTTTGTACAGTACTAAAACTGCAAACATGAGTAAGTTTTGGACAGTACTAAAACTGCAAACATAAGTAAGTTTTGGACAGTACTAAAACTGCAAACATGAGTAAGTTTTGGACAGTACTAAAACTGTAAATATGAGTAAGTTTTGGACAGTACTAAAACTGCAAAAAATAGTAAGTTTTGGACAGTACTAAAACTGCAAAAAAGAGTAAGTTTTGGACAGTACTAAAACTGCAAACATGAGTACGTTTTGTACAGTACTAAAACCGCAAACATGAGTACGTTTTGGACAGTACTAAAACCGCAAACATGAGTACGTTTTGGACAGTACTAAAATTGCAAACAAGAGTAAGTTTTGGACAGTACTAAAACTGCAAACATGAGTAAGTTTTAGACAGTACTAAAACTGCAAACATGAGTAAGTTTTGGACAGTAGTAAAGTTGCAAACATGAGTAAGTTTTAGACAGTACTAAAACTGCAAACATGAGTAAGTTTTGGACAGTACTAAAACTGCAAACATGAGTAAGTTTTGGACAGTACTAAAACTGCAAATATGAGTAAGTTTTGGACAGTACTAAAACTGCAAAAAAGAGTAAATTTTGGACAGTACTAAAACTGCAAACATGAGTAAGTTTTGGACAGCACTAAAACTGCAAACATGAGTACGTTTTGTACAGTACTAAAACCGCAAACATGAGTACGTTTTGGACAGTAAGTACTAAAACCGCAAACATGAATACGTTTTGGACAGTACTAAAGTTGCAAACAAGAGTAAGTTTTGGACAGTACTAAAACTGCAAACATGAGTAAGTTTTAGACAGTACTAAAACTGCAAACATGAGTAAGTTTTGGACAGTAGTAAAGTTGCAAACATGAGTAAGTTTTAGACAGTACTAAAACTGCAAACATGAGTAAGTTTTGGACAGTACTAAAACTGCAAACATGAGTAAGTTTTGGACAGTACTAAAACAGCAAACATGAGTAAGTTGTATACCTTTATGGTGCTGGCCGTCAGGCCACTCCAGAGTGAGAAGATGCCCTTATTCTTCACCACTTGAACAAAACAGTCGGTAACACCACTAAAATGCACATCGACGCCACCAAAATGGGGGAGACAGGAACTCTGCGCCTGCAAAAGAAAGACTTGCACATTTAGCAACTACAACGTCTCTTCTTGCCCACTTCTCATTCTGATGATGCAACATAGCACTTCCTGCTGGGAAACTCTGCAAGATTGTATTTACAGAGTCAGCGACACAAGTTCAAGTCTTGCAGGGGCTTTAAACGCCTCATTGACAAGCACTGCTCTGCTAAATGTGCACGCTGCGAACCCTCCTGAACAAGTCATTACTTTAGCTCTTTTATATATCTCTATCCATCTCTATCGATAGATATCTATCAAGAGATATGTCTATCGACAGATATCGATATCTCGATAGCTCTATCGACAGATATCGATATCTCGATAGCTCTATCGACGGATATCGATATCTCGATGGCTCTATCGACGGATATCGATAGCTCTATCGACGGATATCGATAGCTCTATCGACGGATATCGATAGCTCTATCGACAGATATCGATAGCTCTATCGACAGATATCGATAGCTCTATCGACAGGTATCGATAGCTCTATCGACAGATATCGATAGCTCTATCGACAGATATCGATAGCTCTATCGACAGATATCGATAGCTCTATCGACAGATATCGATAGGTCTATCGACAGATATCAATATCTCGATAGCTCTATAGACAGATATCGGTATCACGATAGCTCTATAGACAGATATCGGTATCTCGATAGCTCTATCGACAGATATCGATATCACGATAGCTCTATCAACAGATATCGATATCACAATAGCTCTATCAACGGATAATATCTTGATAGCTTGACAGAAAACGATATCTCGATCGCTCTATCGACAAATATCGATATCTCGATCGACAGATATCAATATCTCGATAACTTTATCCACAGATATCACGATAGCTCTATCGACAGATATCGATATCACGATAGCTCTATCGACAGATATCCATATCACGGTAGCTCTATCGACAGATATCCATATCACGATAGCTCTATCGATGGATAACGATATATTGATAGCTCTATCGACATATTTCGACATCTCGATCGCTCTATCGACAGATTTCGACATCTCGATAGGTCTATCAACAGATAACAATATCTCAATAGCTCTATCGACATATTTCGACATCTCGATCGCTCTATCGACAGATTTCGACATCTCGATAGGTCTATCAACA
>NC_084615.1:17977756-18120256 GCF_033978795.1 Nerophis ophidion
TTGTCACAATGGAGGCGAGGATTAGTGATTTAGAAGTAGCTAAAAAACTGCCAACTGCGGATGGACTTTAGCCGTCTTAAAGCGGCTCTTCCTGAGGGTGTTTCAGTGTTTTAACTTCACCTTTATCTTTACTTTTTACACCAAAATGCGTCCATTCTCCCTTTTCTGTCTACAAACTGTGTCTGCTTGTAAGTACTCTGTGTGCGCGCGCTGCCGAACATGCTCCTCTGCTCGTAAAACCAACAATGTCTCGACTTGACAAAAAAAAAAGGTGGAACCAGTACTTTTTAAACAGAGTATAGTACCGCAACACTATACTAGTAACGGTATACCGTACAACCCTAGTGTCCACATGATGGCAGCTATAATACTCTTAGATATTTTATTAGGGACCGAATGTCCCTTTGGGACAAAGGACCCTATTGTATTTCTAAGGTTTTATTATTGTTATACCGCCGCATCTTTGAGCTGTAATTTGACCCCCTTAACATGCTTCAAAACTCACCAAATTTGACACACACATCAGGACTGGCGAACATTGCCATCTAATAAAAAAACCAAACTCCAAAACTCAAAATTGCGCTCTAGCGCCCCCTCGGAAAAAACACAGACAAAACTGCTTGTAACTTCAGTTAGAAATGTTGTAGAGACATGAAACAAAAACCTCTATGTAGGTCTGACTTAGACCTAGATTTCATAAACTGACATCCTTCAGCAAAAATCAACAGAAAGTTGGCAAACACCCCTTCAAAACAAAAGTTTTCGAAAAAATGTAATTTTTCCTCTTTGAGCTGTAATTAGACCCCCTTAAAATGCTTCAAAACTCACCAAACTGGACACACACATCAGGACTGGTGAAAACTGCGATTTAATAAAAAACCAAACCCCAAAACTTAATATTGCGCTCTAGTGCCCCCTGGGAATAAAACACCGACTAAACTGCTCCTAGGAAGAAAACACAAGACAAAACTGCTTGTAACTTCCGGTAGGAATGTCGTACAGACATGAAACTCTATGTAGGTCTCACTTAGACCTACATTTCAATCATTTACATTCTTCAGCAAAAATCAACAGGAAGTTGGCAATTACCCCTTCAAAACAAAAGTTTTTAAAAACACGTCACCTTTTTTCAAACATTATCTCCTCTGAGCGCGTTTGTTGTGTCTGCATCAAACTAGCACAGGAAAGAGATTGAACCCTTCTGATTAAAAGTTGACGAAAGAGTTTTTCTAACTGCTCCGGTTTTGATTTTACAAGCCTTCAAAGAAATCCTGCGCTGCTGCTGCCGCCGTCTCAAGATGGCCGCTTATAAGCAGGAAGCACCAGCGTGACCACACAATGCAGAGAAGGTAGGTAATGTGTCGGTAAAGATATGTTGTCTGGGTGATGGCAGGAAGCACCAGCATGTTATGGGTGACAGAAAGAAGCACCAGTGTGACCCCAGGATTCAGGGAAGGTAGGTAATGTGCAGGTAAAGATATGAATGGGAAGAGGCAGGAAACACCAGCAAAAGCTGGTCCCGTCCATCGCTGCTTGCAGCTTTAATTTTTATTAGATATTGGAATGCGGCTGATACAGAAGATACAATCCACAGGAATAGTCCTACGCAGCTCTCTTACGAAGCACACATGTCCCGCCGCCTGACTGGCATGTGACGCTTTCACATTTCAACAAAGAGCTATTTTTAACCTAGACTTAAAAGTGACTGAGGCGTTTAAAACATGCACTGTCCTACTCTCAGGTGATATTCTGCTTGTGCAGAAATGATCTTGCATGTGCCCAAATCTTCAAATAACATTCAGTTTGATGCTATAATGTGGAAAAATGAGGGAGATATGGAAGAGAATGATGACAGCTGGCTATATTTGGACATTTTGTCAAGAGCTGGTGTTGCACTCACCTGCCCAGCTGCTATTTAAGGCCCCGGCAGAAGATAAGAAGTATATATAAATATAATAAATATTCTGTCCTTGTTCCATTCATGTGCTTAAAACAAACAATGCCAGGGAATGTTTTCTGTAACTACCATCAGCCTTAACTGTACATCCTTCATAATATTTGGGAATATTCTTGCACTGATCTGACCCCCACTGCCCCCTTGTGGCTCACACCTGCTAATACAGGTAAACGTTCAATTTTCATTTAAAGGCCTACAGAAACCCACTACTACCGACCATGCAGTCTGATAGTTTATATATCAATGATGAAATATTAACATTGCAACACATGCCAATACGGCCTTTTTAGTTTACTAAATTGCAATTTTAAATTTCCCGCGAAGTGTCCTGTTGAAAACGTCGCGGTATGACGTTTCGGGTTGTAGCTCCTTTAATCGCATAATTACACAGTATTTTGGACATCTGTGTTGCTGAATATTTTGCAATTTGTTCAATTAATAATGGATTAGTCAAAGAAGAAAGATGTAGGTGTATTGCAGCTGCCTTTAGCCACGCAAACACAGCTGGTGTTTCCTTGTTTAAAATTCCCGAAGGTGAAGCTTTACTATGGAACGGGGCGGTCAAGCGAACATGGTTCCTGACCACTTGTCAACCGGCAGGTTTCGGTGAGAAAATTGTGGTAATAAGTCGGCTCTTACCGTAGACATGAGCGGAGCTTGCGTCCTCCTGCAGCTGCGTGGCTTCCCTCAGAGACACTGGCGGTCACCACACCCGTGGCCACACCAGTGTTAATTTTGTTGATGAAAAATTTTCGTCATAGTTATCGTCAACAACCTTTTTTTTCCTGACTAAAATGAAAAAATAACTAAATAAAAAAATAATTTACGTAGACTAAGACGTTGACGAGGTGTATTGACATATTCGTCAACGACTAAAAACGAGACGAAAATGTCTGCCAGAGACGAGATCCAATCAGAACTCATTTTGTTAGGAAGAGGCGGGGGGATTTGGGAAGAGAACCAATCAGAGCGACGTGGTAAGGAAGTTACGTAAACGTAGTTTGCGTTTGAGACTGACCCGGCCCGGGAATGCGCTGCAGAAGACAACATGTCAACGCCGGGGAGGAAGAGGAGAGAGGACATATGGGGAAATTTTATATTTGACGTCAAAGATAACAAGACGCAGTGTAAGAAATGCAGCGCGAGGATTACGGGGAAAAACACAACAAACTTGAAGCGACATTTACAGTCGAATCACCCCCGAAATCCACACACAGGTAAGCATTTTCCACAACATACAACTCACTCTACGTTATCCCGTTTATTTCACGGCTTACTCGTGAAATACTAAATTTGAGACATGATTTTCATCAAAATACGACTTGCATCGGGGATTTTTCCGCTGTTTTGCTTTGACTTTCAGAAATTGAAGGGGAAAGTTTACATATTACCCTTTAGTCGACTAAATCTACTGTAGTTTTCGTCGACTATAATCTTATGATATTTCGTCAACTAAAACTAGACTAAAACTAAAACAATTTAAATAACTAAATTATGACTAAAACTAAGTTACATTTTAGTCAAAAGACTATGACTAAAACTAAATCAAATTTTGCTGTCAAAATTAACACTGGGCCACACCCCTCCGACTTTCAGGTACGACCATATAATCTAACTAAAACACTAGTAACACCATAAGCAGATACGGGATTTTCCAGAATTATCCCAGTAAATGTGTCTAATAACATCTGAATCGCTCCCACCGCCCTAGCCTTTTAAAAAAAATTTTTTTAATTATTATTATTTTTTTTTCTTCTAGTCCTTCACTCTCACTATCCTCAACCACGAATCTTTCATCCTCGTTAAAATAATGGGAAAATCGTGGCTTTCTCGGTCCGAATCGCTCTCGCTGCTGGTGGCCGTGATTGTAAACAATGTTCAGATGTGAGGAGCTCCACAACCCGTGACGTCACGCGCAAATAGTCTGCTACTTCCGGTACAGGCAAGACTTTTTTTATTAGCGACCAAAAGTTGCGAACTTTTTCGTTGATATTCTCTACTAAATCCTTTCAGCAAAAATATGACAATATCCTGAAATGATCAAGTATGACACATAGAATGGACCTGCTATCCTCGTTTGAATAAGAAAATCTCATTTCAGAAGGCCTTCAAAAGCTGGAAAGCTAATATTAATTTTAATGTAATTTTTTTTTAAATAAAAAAAATAAATATCACAACATTAAACAATCATCAGAAATAAATACTAAATAGATTTAATCAAGAGGATTTGTTTTGATTAACAGTAAAAAATAATAATAAAGATTTTAAAAAGTTGTATTATTATTATAACCAGTTATTTCCAGTATTATTATGCAGTACTTAAGGAGTTAGTATTAGGGACAAAAATATATACAGTCAGAATTATGACTTAGAAATTAGGTTAGACATTGCAATTAAAAAGTTAAATAGATTACAGGAAAAAAAAGGAAAAAGTTTACAAGAATAAATAGTATTACTTGAATAAATAATCATTACAACTTAATATGTATATATATATATATATATATATATATATATATATATATATATATATATATATATATATATATATATATATATATATATATATATATATTATTTTTATTTTTTTTTTATTAATAATTTTAAGATGCCAAAGCTGTAATTTTACACTTTTAACGCATAAAATAAGAACCTTGTCAAACTACACTTTAATAAAAAATATATTAAAAAAAAAAGATTTGCATAGCTCTTTTAAATAAAATACATTTTCCATGAAAAAAAGTAAAAAGTTAACAAGAATAAATAGTATTACTTGAATAAATAATCATTACATCTTAAAATATTATAAAATAATCAATCAATCAATCAATCAATGTTTATTTATATAGCCCCAAATCACAAATGTCTCAAAGGACTGCACAAATCATTACGACTACAACATCCTCGGAAGAACCCACAAAAGGGCAAGGAAAACTCACACCCAGTGGGCAGGGAGAATTCACATTCAGTGGGACGCCAGCGACAATGCTGACTATGAGAAACCTTGGAGAGGACCTCAGATGTGGGCAACCCCCCCCCTCTAGGGGACCGAAAGCAATGGATGTCGAGCGGGTCCAACATGATACTGCGAAAGTTCAATCCACAGTGGCTCCAAGACAGCAGCGAGAGTCCCGTCCACAGGAAACCATCTCGAGCGGATCAGCAGCGTAGAGATGTCCCCAACCGATACAGGCGAGCGGTCCATCCTGGGTCCCGACGAGCGGTCCATCCTGGGTCTCGACTCTGGACAGCCAGTACTTCATCCATGGTCATCGGACCGGACCCCCTCCACAAGGGAGGGGGGGACATAGGAGAAAGAAAAGAAGCGGCAGATCAACTGGTCTAAAAAGGAGGTCTATTTAAAGGCTAGAGTATACAGATGAGTTTTAAGATGAGACTTAAATGCTTCTACTGAGGTAGCATCTCGAACTGTTACCGGGAGGGCATTCCAGAGTACTGGAGCCCGAACGGAAAACGCTCTATAGCCCGCAGACTTTTTTTGAGCTCTAGGAATCACTAATAAGCCGGAGTCTTTTGAACGCAGATTTCTTGCCGGGACATACGGTACAATACAATCGGCAAGATAGGCTGGAGCTAGACCGTGTAGTATTTTATACGTAAGTAGTAAAACCTTAAAGTCACATCTTAAGTGCACAGGAAGCCAGTGCAGGTGAGCCAGTACAGGCGTAATATGATCAAACTTTCTTGTTCTTGTCAAAAGTCTAGCAGCCGCATTTTGTACCAACTGTAATCTTTTAATGCTAGACATTGGGAGACCCGAAAATAATACGTTACAGTAATCGAGACGAGACGTAACAAACGCATGGATAATGATCTCGGCGTCTTTAGTGGACAAAATGGAGCGAATTTTAGCGATATTACGGAGATGAAAGAAGGCCGTTTTAGTAACGCTTTTAATGTGTGACTCAAAGGAGAGAGTTGGGTCGAAGATAATACCCAGATTTTTTACAGAGTCACCTTGTTTTATTATTTGGTTGTCAAATGTTAAAGTTGTATTATTAAATAGAGGTCGGTGTCTAGCAGGACCGATAATCAGCATTTCCGTTTTTTTGGCATTAAGTTGCAAAAAGTTAGCGGACATCCATTGTTTAATTTCATTAAGACACGCTTCCAACTGACTACAGTCCGGCGTGTTGGTCAGCTTTAGGGGCATGTAAAGTTGGGTGTCATCAGCATAACAGTGAAAGCTAATACCGTATTTGCGTATGACGTCACCTAGCGGCAGCATGTAGATGCTGAAGAGTACAGGGCCAAGGACCGAACCCTGGGGAACTCCACATGTTACCTTAACATAGTCCGAGGTCACACTGTTATAGGAGACGCACTGCATCCTATCAGTAAGATAAGAGTTAAACCATGACAGGGCTGAGTCTGAAATACCAATTCGTATTTTGATACGCTCTAATAAAATATTATGATCGACGGTATCGAAAGCAGCGCTAAGATCGAGGAGCAGCAACATAGATGACGCATCAGAGTCCATCGTTAGCAATAGATCATTAGTCAGTTTTGCGAGGGCTGTCTCAGTCGAGTGATTTGCCCTGAAACCGGATTGAAAGGTTTCACATAGATTGTTAAACGCTAAGTGCTCATTTAGCTGCTCTGCAACAATTTTTTCGAGGATTTTCGAAATAAAGGGAAGGTGAGACACCGGTCGGTAGTTTACCATGAGGTCTGGATCGAGGTTAGGTCTTTTAAGGAGAGGATGAATAACCGCTTTTTTGAATGCAACGGGAACAGTGCCCGAGGAAAGTGATAAGTTTATAATATTTAGCACTGATGGACCTAATAATACAAAAAGCTCCTTGATAAGTTTCCCAGGAAGTGGGTCAAGTAAACATGTTGTTTGTTTTATTCCATTTACACGTTGTAACAATCCTTCTAATGTTATTTCATCAAAACGAGAGAAACTATTTTGGATATTTGCAGTATCCGCTGTATATACAATCGTATCTGTGTTACTATAACCCCGTTGTAGCTGGGACGCATTGTCTTTAATCTCCTTTCTAATAAGTTCAATTTTCTTATTAAAGAACTTCATAAAGTCATCTGCCGAATGGGTGGAGCTACTGGAAGGAGTCCCTTGTTGGGTTAGCGATGCTACTGTACTAAACAAAAATTTTGGATCGTTTTTATTAATGCGGATGAGATTTGAGTAATAATTAGTTTTAGCTAAGGTAAGCATGCGTTTATAAGTTATTAAACTATCACTCCATGCTTGATGGTGCACCTCAAGTTTAGTCGTGCGCCATTTGCGTTCCAGCTTTCTACATAATAATTTCTGAGCTCTAGTTTCTTCAGTAAACCATGGCGTACGCCTTTTTGGAGCCTTTTTTAACTTCAGCGGTGCTATACTATCAATAGTTTCGCGCAGTGCGTTGTTAAAGTTGTTAGTGAGGTTATCAATAGACCCCACATACTTTGGGAACGGTGCCATTACCGAGGGCAGTAGGTCCGCAAGAGTCGTCGTTGTGGCAGCATTAATGTTGCGGCTGCTATAGCAGTTATTATTATTATTAGCTTGCCGAACATGAGTCTGAACTTCGAATTTTATAAGGTAATGATCGGACATTACTTTAGTATACGGGAGTATCCTAACTTTGGAGACGGTGATACCTCTGACAAGCACTAGGTCTATCGTATTACCGCTGCAATGCGTCGGTTCATTTATTATTTGTGTAAGACCACAGCTATCAATTATAGTCTGGAGCGCCACGCACGGTGGGTCCAATGGGGTATTCATATGGATATTAAAGTCCCCCATTATAATTATATTATCGGCGTGCGTCACTAGATCAGCAACAAACTCTGAGAATTCATTAATAAAGTCCGAATAGGGCCCTGGGGGGCGGTAGATAACGGCCAGGCACAGAGGCAGAGGTGTGGCAGACTTCATAGAAAGCACCTCAAACGATTTATATTTATTATTTAAGTTAGGACTAAAGTTAAAGTTTTCGTTGTATATTAGTGCGACACCCCCTCCCTTTTTGAGGTGACGGGCAATATGCGCATTCGTATAGTTAGGAGGGGATGCCTCATTTATCGCAAAAAAGTCGTCTGGTTTGAGCCAGGTTTCGCTAAGACCGATGACGTTAAGGTTGTTGTCTCTAATGACCTCATTGACTAATAACGTTTTGGGAGACAAAGATCTGATGTTTAGAAAGCCCATATTATAGGTAGTGGGCTGTTTTAAGGAGTTGTTGATAAAATTATCCGTAGTAGCAATATTAATAATGTTGCGTTTATTATGCGCAGTGTACTTAAAATAATTACGACCATATCTAGGAATTGATATGACGGGAATTTTCAGATTGTCTACTTGGCGCTGCGATAAACTGAACGCATCATAATTTGCCACCTCAGTAGAACGCATGTCTAACTCTGACGAAGTCATAGATACAGTAGAAAAAACATTTTGTGAGTTGTGTATTATTCTACGAAAATTGCTATGTGTACAGGGATCATCCAGCCTGGCGCTGGCTAGTTCTAACTTAACTGACTCCATACCCAGGCTAGCAGGCTCTGTAATTGCCTGTGACCGGGCTTGCTCTAGTGCAGTTAGTCAAATGTGGCTCAATGCGAAGTCTATGTTCCGAGACAAGAGGATAGCGCCTTCCTGGTTAGGGTGAAGGCCGTCTCTCCTCAGCAAGCCAGGTTTGCCCCAGAAAGAGGGCCAATTATCAATAAACGTAAATCCCTGTTGTCTGCAGAAGCTATCCAGCCACCTGTTAAGAGAGACTAATCTGCTATATCTCTCATCATTGCCTCTCCCAGGCAGGGGGCCAGAGACAATTACTCGATGCCTGGACATCTTTCTGGCGAGATTACAAGCCCTGGCTATGTTTCTCTTTGTAATCTCTGATTGTCTCATCCTAACGTCATTGGAGCCAACGTGTATTACTATATTCGCATAACTAGTGGTGCGGTTAGCCTGCCGTACGTGTTTACTAGACCTGTTGCGAGTTAGCTCCCTAAGATTAGCTTCAATGTCAGGTGCTCTGCCCCCGGGAATACACTTAATTGTGGCTGGTTTGCTAAGCTTTATGTTTCGGGTGATGGAGTCCCCTATAACTAAAGTGTGGTGCCCGGTAGACTGGGGTGTAGGACTAGCTAAAGGGCTAAATCTATTATGCGTCTCAACCGGTACACCGTAGCTTGTAGGCCGATTAGGGCTGCTACAAGCTGGGCTAGTTAGCTCGCTACAGCTAACGCTAGCAGATGTGTCCGCAACATCTAAAGTTACGAAATTACACTGCTCTAACTGGCGGACACGGCTCTCTAGCAAAGCCAACCTATCCATGAGTAAAGTGCACGAAGCGCAGGAAGCCATACTCACAGAAACTTTCCGTCGCCGAGTGGAGTGCCAGCTGTCTTCGGGAAGTGGTGGTCACGGTGGCTGGGGAGAAGCTTCCTTCAGACCGGCGCTGCCTTTCTCCGCTAGCCTCGTTAGCTTAGCAGCTAGCTAGCTGAGGGCGGAGTGGTGAGACAGAGATCGGGTGATTTGCAAGTTAAATTGAACTATTAAATATGTTCGATAAGTTGTAAATAAAGCTGCAAAACAGTTAAAATCACACAGATAGAACGATACTTAGCTTTTTTGCAACAAGAGCAGTCAGCGAGCAGTCATTCACGTTGACCCGGATAATAATAATTTTATAATAATAATTTTAAGATGCTAAAGCTGTCATTTTACACTTTTAACGCATAAAATAAAAACCTTGTCAAACTATACATTAATAAAAAAAATATTTTTAAAAAATCGATTTTCATTGCTCTTTTAAATAAAATAAATTTTCCATGAAAAAAAGTAAAAAGTTAACAAGAATAAATAGTATTACTTGAATAAATAATCATTAAATCTTAAAATATTATAAAATAATAATATTTTTAAGATGCTAAAGCTGTAATTTTACACTTTTAAACGCATAAAATATAGACCATGTCAAACTATACATTAATAAAAAAATACATTAAAAAAAAAATCGATTTTCATAGCTCTTTTAAATTAAATAAATTTTCCATGAAAAAAAGTAAAAAGTTTACAAGAATAAATGTTATTTTTTGAATAAATAATTCTTACATCTTAAAATATTTTTTAAAAATATGTAATTTTAAGATGGTAAAGCTGTAATTTTAAACTTTTAACGCATAAAATAAGAACCTTGTCAAGCTACATTTTTAATAAAAAAAGATTTAAAAAAAAGATTTTAATATCTCTTTTAAATCAAATTCATTTTCCATTAAATTTTTTTAAAATATTTACAAGAATAAATATTAATCATAACATCTTAAAATATTTGAAAAATGTTTTTATTTTAAGATGCTATTGCTGTAATTTTACACTTTTAACGCATAAAATAAGAACCTTGTCAAAATACACTTTAATAAAAAAATATATATAAAAAAAAAAATCGCTTTTTATAGCTCTTTTAAACTAAATACATTTTCCATGAAAAAAAGGAACGTTTTCAAGTATAAATATTATTACTTGAATAAATAATCATTAGTCATAAAGATTTTTTAAATCTAATTTTAACATGCTAAAGCTGTAATTTAACACTTTTGACGCATAAAATTAAAACCTTGTCAAACTACTTTAATAAAAAAATATATATTACAAAAACGATTTTTATAGCTTTTTTAAATTAAATAAATTTTCCATGAAAAAAAGTAAAAAGTTTACAAGAATAAATATTATTACTTGAATAAATAATCATTACATCTTAAAATATATATTTTTTAATTAATTTTAAGATGCTAACGCTGTAATTTTACACTTTTAACACATAATATAAGAATCTTGTCAAACTACACTTTAATAAAAAAATATATATTTATATATTTTTTTTTTAAATCGATTTTCATAGCACTTTTAAATAAAATACATTTTCCATGTCATTTAAAGTGACTTTTCCTCTAGTAGGTGTTGAAAAGTGAGCAGAAAAAAACACGATTTAAAGGGTAATCTCTTCCTTCCTTGCTGTTAACGTTGCGACGCCTGAACAAAGAATTGATTAACGTGGACCCCGACTTAAACAATTTGAAAAACTTATTGGGGTGTTACCATTTATTGGTCAATTGTACGGAATATGTACTGAACTGTGCAATTTACTAATAAAAGTTTCAATCAATCAATCAGTCAATGATAAAGTGCTTACTTGCATCTTGCGTTTCACGGTCTCAAAGGGGTAGGAGAGCGTTTGGGCCACGCCCGCTGCCAGACAGCCGTTCAGAAAGTTCTGGAGAGGTGAGAAGCGAGAAGGATGCTCCTGCCACAGTTTGTCCACGTTCATGTAGATGGCGTAGCAGCCCAGGGAGAAGGGGAAGGCGCCTGGAAACAAAATGCCGCGGCGTGAGAAAGTTGCAGACGCTGCAGGGTGGAGTGTGGCGTACCCAGGACGGTGAGGGAGAAGCCCCTGTAGAGAGCCGGCAGCCCTTCAGCGCGCTGGACCTTGGACATGGTGTGCAGAACTCCCACGTATGTGGGCTGGCGGCGGTTCTGCACCATCAGCCTGGTCTCGGCCACCTCCAGGGGGTACGTGAGGAAGGCAGCCGCCACGCCGGCCACGCCCCCCGCCACCACGGCCCTGGCCTGGGAGATGAAGCCCACTTCGTCCATGTGAATGTGAACTATCCTGCACGCAGGGCACAGAAAACACTCATTCATGACCTTTGTAGACTATTTACTTTCGAGGCGGCGTTGGAAATTATTTTTCAACTCCTTTGGGATTTTTTGGGGATTGTTAAAGTCTAAAATACTTCAATTAGCAGCAGCTTCTTCAGAAAGTTCTGATGTTTTGAGGCTTACTTTTCCCCCCAATAGCATTAAATTGTTGTGATTTAATTTGTTTCGGTAACCTTAACCTCAAAAAGCCCATGATTTCAAACACAGTGTTGATGTTTTACTCGTTCTACAGCACACAGACTTAAAGGCCTACTGAAACCCACTACTACCGACCACGGAGTCTGATAGTTTATATATCAATGATGAAATATTAACATTGCAACACATGCCAATACGGCCGGGTTAGTTTACTAAATTGCAATTTTAAATTTCGCGCAGTATTCTGGACATCTGTGTTGCTGAATCTTTTGCAATTTGTTCAATGAATAATGGAGACGTCAAAGAAGAAAGCTGTAAATGGGAAGCGGTGTATTGCGGCCGCCTTTAGCAACAAAAACACAGCCAGTGTTTCATTGTTTGATAATAATAATAACTTAGATTTATATCGCGCTTTTCTAGACACTCAAAGTGCTCACAGAGAAGTGGGATTCAACATTCATTCACACCTGGTGGTGGTAAGCTACATCAGTAGCCACAGCTGCCCTGGGGTAGACATTCTTGAAAGATGACGGTGAAACTTTACTATGGAACAGAGCGGTCAAGCGAACATGGTTCCCTACCACTTGTCAACCGGCAGGTTTTGGTGAGAAAATGTTGGTAATAAGTCGGCTCTTACCGAAGACATGAGCGGAGAGATTGCGTCATTCCTCCTGCGCCTGTCAAAGAGGCAGCTGCGGACTCTCTTGCCTCCTCCCACCGGCCGCCCCCGACCGTCTGATGCTTCCACCGTGGAGGAGGGAAAAAAAATAAAAATCTCAGCCCGGTCCCACCGGCCGCCTTCGCCTCGTCGAGAAACGTGGCTTCCCGCGGAGACACTGGCGGTCACCACACCCGTGGCCACAACACTCCGGCTTTTTTTCTTCCCCTGCTGTGCCAAATTCTGTTGACAAAAGTCCCAGGTATACGCCACTTTCTTGCCGCACACTATTGCTATTGGATTGGACCACACACACAAAGTACAGTGTATTATGCAGCGATCATTTCAAAAGATCGTGTTTCGAAGAGGGTCCCCGGCGAAGGGCAGAGATGGGCATCGCCACCACCCGTCGACTGGTGCTGAAGAAAGGTGCGGGGCCGACCTTCAGGTTGTACAGGTACGACCATATAATCTCACTAAAACACTAGTAACACAATAAGCAGATAAGGGATTTTCCAGAATTATCCTAGTAAATTTGTCTAATAACATCTGAATCGCTCCCACTGTATAGTCTTTTTTTTTTCCCTAGTCCTTCACTCTTACGTTCCTCATCCACGAATCTTTCATCCTCGCTCAAATTAATGGGGAAATCGTCGCTTTCTCGGTCCGAATCGCTCTTGCTGCTGCTGGCCATGATTGTAAACAATGTGCAGATGTGAGGAGCTCCACAACCCGTGACGTCACACGCACATCGTCTGCTACTTCCGGTACAGGCAAGGCTTTTCTTATTAGCGACCAAAAGTTGTGAACTTTATCGTCGATGTTCTCTACTAAATCCTTTCAGCAAAAATATGGCAATATCGCGAAATGATCAAGTATGACACATAGAAAGGACCTGTTATCCCCGTTTGAATAAGAAAATCTAATTTCAGTAGGCCTTTAAAACGTCTGCTGAGAAAATAAAGTCACCTGATTGGCTGGAAAAAAATACACAGGACACTGAAACCGGAAGTGCATAACCATCTACAAAACACACTTTTTACGAAAGACTGGACAATTTTAGCTACGTAAATACAACATTCATTAAGTATTCTGGTTAATTCGAATCATTACAATGATAAAATTGTTGTCAGCATTCGCGCATGCGTAGTTTAAACGTCGGCTGAGAAAATAGAGTCACCTGATTGGCTGAAAAAATACAAAAGCCACTAAAACAGGAAGTGTATTATCATCTACAAAACACACTTTTAACGACAGACTGGACCATTTTAGCTACATAAATACGAAATGTATTAAATATTCTGGTTAATGCGAATCAATACGATGATAAAGTTGTTGGCAACATTCGCGCATTCGTTCTTTAAACGTCGGCTGAGAAAGAAAGTCACCTGATTGGCTGGAAAAATACACTGAAACCGGAAGTGCATAAAACACTTTGAGCGACAGACTGGACCATTTTATCTACATAAATACAACATTTATTAAATATTCTCGTTAATGCAAATCATTAAAATGATAAAATTGTTGTCAACATTGGCGCCTGCGTAGTCTAAAAGTCGGCTGAGGAAAAAAGTCACCTGATTGGCTGGAAAAAATACAAAGAACACTGAAACCGGAAGTGCATATTCTTTTACAAAACTATTTGTTTACGACAGACTGGACCACTTTAGCTACATAAACTCAAAGTTTATTAAAATATTCTGGTTAATGCGAATCATTAAGATGATAAAGTTGTTGCCAACATTTGCGCATTCGTAGTTTAAAAGTCGTCTGAGAAAAAAGTCACCCAATTGGCTGGAAAAATACACTGACACCGGAAGTGCATAAAACACTTAACGACAGACCGGACCATTTTAGCTAAATAAATACAACATTTATTAAATATTATGGTTAATGCGAATCATTAAAATGATAAAGTTGTTGTCAACATTTGCATCTCTTAAACGTCGGCTGAGAAAATTAAGTCACCTGATTGGCTGAAAAATATACACAGAACACTGAAACCGGAAATGCATATTCTTTTACAAAACAAACTTCTTACGAAAGATTGAAGCATACAAAATGTATTAAATATTATGGTTAATGCGAATCAATACGATGATAAAGTTGTTGCCAACATTTGCGCATTCGTAGTTCAAAAGTCGGCTGAGGAAAAAGTCACCTGATTGGCTGGAAAAATGCACTGAAACCGGAAGTGTGTAAAACACTTAACGACAGACTGGACCATTTCAGCTACATTAATACATAATTTATTAAATATTCTCGTTGATGCAAATCATTAAGATGATAAAGTTGTCAACATTTGCGTCTGCGTAGTTTAAAAGTCGGCTGAGAAAAAAAAGAGTCTCCTGATTGGCTGGAAAAAATACACAGAACACTGAAACCGGAAATGCATATTCTTTTACAAAACTAACTTTTTACGACAGACAGGAGCATTTTAGCTACATGAATACAAAGTTCATTAAAAAATTCTGGTTAATGCGAATCATTACGATGATAAAGTTGTTGTCAACTTGTTCTCTACCCGCGAACCTTTTAGCTAGTATGACGTCACCGCAGCCAGCTTCTGCCGTGTCATCCAAACAAAGAGCAAAAGACGCAAAAAGACGATCAAACATGAAGATCTGGCCTGACTTACTTCTTATAAGTTGCCAGGTGCACGGCGGTGTAAGGCAACAACCGCAGACAAGACGCCAGGTTCCCCTTCCAGAAGCCTTTAAGTCCCTCATGACGGTAGACGAGGGCGAAAGTTTGCCAAAAGCCCTTTTTGCAGTGGAAAGTTCCCACCTGACTTTTGATCTTCACCACCTCCAGCGGGGAGGTCACGCTCTTGCTCGCCACGCCCGCGAATCCCACGCACAACAAGCTCTGGGATGGCGTCAGTCTGTTGTCTTTCTTCACGGTGGCCATCCGACATCTGTTTGTGGAGAAAGACGAGACGGCGGCCTGCGTGTTTCCACCGCCAGCGGTACGTCGTCGAGGGGTGGGGTGGATCGATACAACATCGACGGTGGCGATATCGAGTGTGGCATCCGTATCGGATCAATACTGATGTAACGAAGTAACACATTTTTAGTTCTTGTCTTTGTTTATTTTCACAAATGTGTTCTGTTGTGTTGTTTAAATATATATGTGTGTATGTATATATGTGTATGTATATATATGTGTGTATAGATATACACACACACACATATATATATATATATATATATATATACATATATATATATACATATATATATATGTGTGTGTATATATATGTATATATCTGTACATTGTTTCCAAACTCAGAGAATATGTTATTGAACACAGCATAAATATATATATAAAAAACATATAAAAACTATTTTTTGAAAGACTTTGTGGTCAGAAATCTTAGCTTTTTGTTGTTGTTTTTTTATTACAGCTAATAGCAGTTATTTTGGACAATTGATTTTATTTTTGTTTAATGTCATTTTTTCATTATTGAAAAAACATCTAATTAGAGTGGTAATATTAAATTAAGTAATTTACAGTATTATGTGACACACTGAGGAGAAAAGAATATATATATACCTATGTAATTAAGATTATGACTTATACATTATGAGTAATAATAATAATAATTATTATAAAACAATATTATGACTCATAAATAAGATATGACCATATGAATAAAAACAAGTTACATATAAAAAGTTACATTTTAAAAGAATAAATACATAATATTAACAAAGTTAATATATATATATATATATTGGTGCTACTGGAGCTGACTGTCGCTTGGGAGGAGCGGATTGACGAAGCAAATGAGCGAAAGAGGTCCAAATACGCTGAGCTCACTGCAGAGTGTCGGAGTAACGGCTGGAGAGCCCGCTGCGAACCAGTCGAAATTGGGTGCAGGGGTTTTGCTGGTCACTCACTACAGCGTGTGTTCAGAATCCTTGGCATTAGAGGACTGCAATCCAGAAAAGCCATCAAGAACATCCTTGAGGCCGCAGAAAAAGCCTCCCGGTGGCTGTGGATCCATAGGGGGGATCCGTGGTGCGCTACTTGGACACAGGCCGGGGTCTGATCACCCCCTGCTGGGTCACCCGGGCGAGGGTGTCTGATGATTAAAGACCCGAAACAACCTATGACCCCGGGTTTATCACTGATGACGTGTCCAAGCATCACCGTGAGGTGTATTCAAGTTCTATCACATCTGGCTGAGCCAGTGACCTCCAGGAAAGGCTGGATGACGTCCATGAAAAGAGTGGTGACAACTGGAGAGACAGTGGACAGCCCGGAAAGACGGCAACCGGGGTAGGGAAGGCCAGCTCCCTGACCTACAGCTCCCGCGAGGGGGCACCCAAATCTTGCTACGAAGAACCCTGCAGGAAAATACCCCCAGGGATGCCCGAAAGGGGGGGAGGATGAGCATCCCAACCGGACGGATTTACTGGTTATGACCCAAGCAAATGGACAACGGATTACGAGCACAGTCTGCATATGCGGCAAGGTCTGCAAAAACTCGAGAGGTCTGAAGATCCACCAGACTAAGATGGCCTGCCTTGGAAGGGAACAAGTGAAGCGACACTCAGAAACGACAGCCGATGCAACAGTTCCTGTTGTGCCTGCTGCAGAACCTGGTCAGACGGAGGAGGAGCCAGGTCCGGAGTCTACCCACAGAACCCGGAACCTCTAAGCAACACGTTTCCCCCCACCAAGCAGAAAATCGGAACACCGCCGGGTGAAGTGGCCTGTCGCTAATAGCCAGAAGTGGACCAAGCTGGATGAGGACGTAGATGAAGCCCTGGAATCCATTTCGAAGGGTGACGCTGACCAGAAACTCCAAACCATGTGCTCCCTCATAACGAGCATAGGAGGTGAGCGTTTTGGAGTGGAACAGAAGCAAGGAGCAGCTAGAAACCCGGCAAAACTCAATCGGCGGGAAGTCAAGATAAGCGGGTTGAGTCAAGAACTCAAATCCTTAAGACGTCAGTTTAAGGCAGCCAAGGAAAAGGAGAGACCTCCTCTGTCGGAACTCACTAACATCGTAAGAAAGAAGCTCATCACGTTGAGGAGGGCCGAATGTCACCGAAGGAGGGGAAAGGAAAGGGCACGGAAGCGAAGCGCCTTCATTGGCAACCCCTTCACCTTCACTAAGAGACTTTTGGGCCAGAAGAGAAGTGGTCACCTCGCTTGCCCTGTAGAAGAGATTGACCATCATCTCAATGCCACCTTCAGTGATGTTTCAAGAGATCAAGAGCTTGGCCCATCTGAGGCACTGGTGACTCCAGCAGATCCAGTGTCCCAATTCAACAGTGATGAACCCACCCTGGCAGAGGTAAAGGAAGTTGTGAAAGCTGCAAGATCTGGTTCGGTTCCCGGCCCCAGCGGTGTCCCTTACAAGGTCTACAAGCAGTGTCCACGGCTCCTCAAGCGTCTGTGGAATATCTTGACGGTGATTTGTCAGAGAGGGAAAGTCTCCGCCCAGTGGAGATACGCGGAAGGCGTCTGGATCCCGAAGGAAGAGAACTCCAGCAACATCGAGCAGTTTCGTATAATTTCGCTGCTCAGCGTTGAGAGCAAGATATTCTTTAAGATCCTGTCCCAACGACTAACCGAGTTCCTCTTGAAGAATGCCTACATAGACACCTCTGTCCAGAAGGGGGGAGTACCTGGAGTGCCTGGGTGCCTGGCGCATACAGGAGTGGTGACGCAGTTGATCCGGGAGGCAAGGGAGAGCAAAGGAGATTTGGCAACGGCGTGGCGCAGTGGGAGAGTGGCCGTGCGCAACCCGAGCGTCCCTGGTTCAATTCCCACCTAGTACCAACCTCGTCACGTCCGCTGTGTCCTGAGCAAGACACTTCACCCTTGCTCCTGATGGGTGCTGGTTGGCGCCTTGCATGGCAGCTCCCTCCATCAGTGTGTGAATGGGTAAATGTGGAAGTAGTGTCAAAGCGCTTTGAGTACCTTGAAGGTAGAAAAGCGCTATACAAGTACAACCCATTTATCATTTATCATTTATACCTCTCTGGCTTGACTTAACCAACGCCTATGGATCTATCCCACACAAACTTGTTGAAACAGCACTGACAAGACACCATGTTCCTGGGAAGATCTGCAACCTTATCATGGACTACTACCACAACTTCTACGCAAGAGTCTCCTCAAGCCACGTAACATCTGCCTGGCACCGCCTGGAGAAGGGCATAATCACTGGTTGTACAATCTCAGTGTCACTCTTCTCCTTGGCAATGAACATGATTGTCAAGTCTGCGGAGGTTGAATGCAGAGGGCCAAAATCAAGATCTGGGACCCGGCAGCCCCCCATAAGAGCTTTTATGGATGACTTGACAGTGATGACCACATCTGTGCCTGGGTGCAGGTGGCTCCTCCAGGGGCTTGAACGGCTCATCACATGGGCAAAGATGAGCTTCAAGCCAGCAAAGTCCAGGTCTCTGGTCCTAAAGAAAGGTAAAGTGGCTGACCATTTCCGCTTTACAGTTGGGGGGTCCTTGATTCCAACGGTGACCGAAAGACCTGTCAAGAGCCTGGGCAAGATCTTTCATAGCTCCCTGAAGGACACAGTGGCTTTGTAGCAGACAAAGAGCGACCTGACCTCATGGCTCACAGCCATTGACAAATCTGGTCTCCCAGGAAAGTTTAAAGCCTGGATGTACCAACACGGAGTCTTGCCTAGAATACTCTGGCCTCTGTTAATCTACGAGGTACCAATGACGACGGTTGAGGTACTAGAGAAGACCATCAGTCAGTTCCTAAGGAGATGGCTGGGGCCCCCTCGGTCCTTAAGCACCAAGTTGCAGCTCCCTCTCAGGGGATTGTTGGAAGAATTCAAGGTCACCCGCTCCAGAGAGGTAATTATGTACAGGGACTCCGCAGATGTCAAGGTCGCTTCAGCAGGAATCATTGTTAAGTCCGGGAGGAAGTGGCAGGCACAAGAAGCTGTAAGCAGAGCAGAGGCGCGGCTGAGGCACAAAACCTTGCTGGGTACTGTGGCAAGGGGGAGGGCAGGCCTCGGCAGCTTTCCAAAACCACGCTTTGACCAGGCCCGTGGCAAGGAGAAGCGCCAACTGGTCCAAGAGGAGATCCGTGCAGCGGTGGAAGAAGAACTTTGCTGCCGGATGGTCGGCATGTCCAAACAAGGGGCGTGGACAAGGTGGGAGCATGCAGAACCTCAAAAACTCACCTGGGCAGAGCTCTGGAGAGCTGAACCTCTACGCACAAAATTTCTCATCCAGTCTGTGTACGATGTCCTCCCATTCCCCGCCAACCTGCACACCTGGGGCCTAACAGACACTCCGGAGTGCAAACTGTGCCAGAGGAGGGGCACCTTGGAGCACATTTTGAGTTGTTGCCCAAAGGCACTAGGGGAGGGGCGGTATCGCTGGCGCCACGACCAAGTATTAAAAGCCTGCGCAGTAATACATAACAGCAAGTCCCAGGCCGCCCCAAAGCAGTCAATCACCTTCATCAGAGCAGGACAGAAGGCAAACCGCAAGCCGAACTTCTCAGGAGGGCTCCTCGCCACCGCTCGTGACTGGCAGCTCCATGTTGACTTGGGAAGGCAACTGAAGTTCCCGGCCAACATCGCTACCACGTCACTCCGCCCAGACATGGTGTTAACATCGGAGTCAACCATGCAAGTGGTGCTACTGGAGCTGACTGTCCCTTGGAAGGAGCAGATTGACGAAGCAAATGAGCGAAAGAGGTCCAAATACGCTGAGCTCACTGCAGAGTGTCGGAGTAACGTCTGGAGAGCCCGCTGCGAACCAGTCGAAATTGGGTGCAGGGGTTTTGCTGGTCACTCACTACAGCGTGTGTTCAGAATCCTTGGCATTAGAAGACTGCAATCCAGAAAAACCACCAAGAACATCCTTGAGGCCGCAGAAAAAGCCTCCCGGTGGCTGTGGATCCGTAGGGGGGATCCGTGGTGCGCTACTTGGACACAGGCCGGGGTCTGATCACCCCAGGCTGGGTCGCCCGGGCGAGGGTGTCTGATGATTAAAGACCCGAAACACCCTATGACCCCTGGTTTAAAACTGATGACGTGTCCAAGCATCACCGTGAGGTGTATTCAAGTTCTTCATATACATATATATTAAAAATGTATCAAATGAATAAATACATAATATTAATTAAAAATGTATATATTTAAAATGTAATTTTAAGATGCTAAAGTTGAGAATATGTTATTGAACACAGGGTAGATGGATACACTTTATTAATCCTCTAAATAAAACACCTAAAAAATAATTTTTAGGAGGACTTTGTGGTCAGAAATATTAGCTTTTTATTTTATTTTATTAGAGCTAATAGCAGTTTTTTTGTTTTTAAGTTATTTTGCACGATTGATTTTATTTTTGTTTAATGGGATTTTTTTTAATTATTAAAAAAACATCTAATTAGAGTGGTAATATTATAATTCCAAGTAATTTACAGTATTATTATGTGACACACAGAGGAGAAAACATATATATATATATATATATATATATATATATATATATATATGTATATATATATATATATATATATATATATATATATATATAATCAATCAATCAATGTTTATTTATATAGCCCCAAATCACAAATGTCTCAAAGGACTGCACAAATCATTACGACTACAACATCCTCGGAAGAACCCACAAAAGGGCAAGGAAAACTCACACCCAGTGGGCAGGGAGAATTCACATCCAGTGGGACGCCAGTGACAATGCTGACTATGAGAAACCTTGGAGAGGACCTCAGATGTGGGCAACCCCTCCCCTCTAGGGGACCGAAAGCAATGGATGTCGAGCGGGTCTAACATGATATTGTGAAAGTTCAATCCATAGTGGCTCCAACACAGCCGCGAGAGTTCAGTTCAAGCGGATCCAAGACAGCAGCGAGAGTCCCGTCCACAGGAGACCATCTCAAGCGGAGGCGGATCAGCAGCGTAGAGATGTCCCCAACCGATATAGGCGAGCGGTCCATCCTGGGTCCCGACGAGCGGTCCATCCTGGGTCTCGACTCTGGACAGCCAGTACTTCATCCATGGTCATCGGACCGGAACCCCTCCACAAGGGAGGAGGGGACATAGGAGAAAGAAAAGAAGCGGCAGATCAACTGGTCTAAAAAGGAGGTCTATTTAAAGGCTAGAGTATACAGATGAGTTTTAAGGTGAGACTTAAATGCTTCTACCGAGGTAGCATCTCAAACTGTTACCGGGAAGGCATTCCAGAGTACTGGAGCCCGAACGGAAAACGCTCTATAGCCCACAGACTTTTTTTGGGCTCTCGGAATCACTAATAAGCCGGAGTCTTTTGAACGCAGATTTCTTGCCGGGACATATGGTACAATACAATCGGCAAGATAGGCTGGAGCTAGATGGTGTAGTATTTTATACGTAATTAGTAAAACCTTTAAGTCACATCTTAAGTGCACAGGAAGCCAGTGCAGGTGAGCCAGCACAGGCGTAATATGATCAAACTTTCTTGTTCTTGTCAAAAGTCTAGCAGCCGCATTTTGTACCAACTGTAATCTTTTAATGCTAGACATGGGGAGACCCGAAAATAATACGTTACAGTAATCGAGACGAGACGTAACAAACGCATGGATAATGATCTCGGCGTCTTTAGTGGACAAAATGGAGCGAATTTTAGCGATATTACAGTAGATGAAAGAAGGCCGTTTTAGTAACGCTTTTAATGTGTGACTCAAAGGACAGAGTTGGGTCGAAGTTAATACCCAGATTTTTTACCGAGTCGACTTGTTTTATTATTTGGTTTTCAAATGTTAAAGTTGTATTATTAAATAGAGGTCGGTGTCTAGCAGGACCGATAATCAGCATTTCCGTTTTTTGGCGTTAAGTTGCAAAAAGTTAGCGGACATCCATTGTTTAATTTCATTAAGACACGCTTCCAACTGACTACAGTCCGGCGTGTTGGTCAGCTTTAGGGGCATGTAGAGTTGGGTGTCATCAGCATAACAGTGAAAGCTAATGCCGCATTTACGTATGACGTCACCCAGTGGCAGCATGTAGATGCTGAAGAGTACAGGGCCAAGGACGGAACCCTGGGGAACTCCACACGTTACCTTAACATAGTCCGAGGTCACACTGTTATGGGAGACGCACTGCATCCTATCAGTAAGATAAGAGTTAAACTAAGACAGGGCTGAGTCCGACATACCAATTCGTGTTTTGATACGCTCTAATAAAATATTATGATCGACGGTATCGAAAGCAGCGCTAAGATCGAGGAGCTGCAACATAGATGACGCATCAGAGTCCATCGTTAGCAATAGATCATTAGTCAATTTTGCGAGGGCTGTCTCAGTCGAGTGATTTGCCCTGAAACCGGATTGAAAGGTTTCACATAGATTGTTAAACGCTAAGTGTTCATTTAGCTGCTCTGCTACAATTTTTTTGAGGATTTTTGAAATAAAGGGAAGGTGAGACACCGGTCGGTAGTTTACCATGAGGTCAGGATCGAGGTTAGGTCTTTTAAGGAGAGGATGAATAACCGCTTTTTTGAATGCTAGGGGAACAGTGCCCGAGGAAAGGGATAAGTTTATAATATTTAGCACTGATGGACCTAATAATACAAAAAGCTCCTTGATAAGTTTCCCAGGAAGTGGGTCAAGTAAACATGTTGTTTGTTTTATTCCATTTACACGTTGTAACAATTCCTCTAATGTTATTTCATCAAAACGAGAGAAACTATTTTGGATATTTGCAGTACCCGCCGTATATACAGTCGTATCTGTGTTACTATAATCCAGTTGTAGCTGGGACGCATTGTCTTTAATCTCCTTTCTAATAAGTTCAATTTTCTTATTAAAGAACTTCATAAAGTCATCTGCCGAATGGGTGGAGCTACTGGAAGGAGTCCCTTGTTGGGTTAGCGATGCTACTGTACTAAACTAAAATTTTGGATCGTTTTTATTAATGCGGATGAGATTTGAGTAATAATTAGTTTTAGCTAAGGTAAGCATGCGTTTATAAGTTATTAAACTATCACTCCATGCTTGATGGTGCACCTCAAGTTTAGTCGTGCGCCATTTGCGTTCCAGCCTTCTACATAATAATTTCTGAGCTCTAGTTTCTTCAGTAAACCATGGCGTACGCCTTTTTGGAGCCTTTTTTAACTTCAGCGGTGCTATACTATCAATGGTTTCGCGCAGGGCGTTGTTAAAGTTGTTAGTGAGGTTATCAATAGAGCCCACATACTTTGGGAACGCTGCCATTACCGAGGGCAGAAGGTCAGCAAGAGTCGTCGTTGTGGCAGCATTAATGTTGCGGCTGCTATAGCAGTTATTATTATTATTAGCTTGCCGAACATGAGTCTGAACTTCGAATTTTATAAGGTAATGATCGGACATTACTTTAGTACACGGGAGTATCATAACTTTGGAAACGGTGATACCTCTGACAAGCACTAGGTCTATCGTATTACCGCTGCGATGCGTCGGTTCGTTTATTATTTGTGTAAGACCACAGCTATCAATTATAGTCTGGAGCGCCACGCACGGTGGGTCCAATGGGGTATTCATATGGATATTAAAGTCCCCCATTATAATTATATTATCGGCGTGCGTCACTAGATCAGCAACAAACTCTGAAAATTCACTAATAAAGTCCGAATAGGGCCCTGGGGGGCGGTAGATAACGGCCAGGCACAGAGGCAGAGGTGTGGCAGACTTCACAGAAAGCAAATCAAACAATTTATATTTATTATTTAAGTTAGGACTAAAGTTAAAGTTTTCGTTGTATATTAGTGCGACCCCCCCTCCCCTTTTAAGGGGACGGGCAATATGCGCATTCGTATAGTTAGGAGGAGATGCCTCATTTATCGCAAAAAAGTCGCCTGGTTTATATATATATATATATATCTCATTATAATTATGACTTATATATTATGAGTAATAATACTAATAATTATTACTGTAAAAAAAATAATTATGACTCATAAATAAGACATTACCATATGAATAAAAAACTAGTTACATACAAAAAGTCAAATTTTACAAGAATAAATCCATAATATTAACAAAGTTTATATATATATATATATATATATATATATATATATATATATATATATATGTAAAATGTAATTTTAAGACACTAAAGTTGAGGATATGTTATTGAACACAGTAAAGATAGATACACTTTATTAATCCTCTAAATAAAACACATAAAAACAAATTTTGGGGAGGACTTTGTGGTCAGAAATCTTAGTTTTCTGGGGTTTTTTTAAATTAGAGCTAATAGCAGTTTTTTTTTTTAGTTGTTTTGCACAATTGATTTTATTTTTGTTTAATGTGATTTTTTTAAATTAAAAAACATCTAATTAGAGTGGTAATATTATAAGTAATTTACAGTGTTATTATGTGATACTTAAGAAGTTAGTATTAGGGACACACTGAAGAGAAAACAATATAAATCATTAGAATTATGACTTATATATTATGAGTAATAATTATTATTATTATTGTTGAAAAAAATAGTTATGACTCATAAATAAGACATGAACATATGAATAAAAAACAAGTTACATATAAAAAGTCAAATTTTACAACAATACATAATATTAATTTTAAAAATATATTTAAATTGTAATTTTAAGATGCTAAAGTTGAGAATATCTTATTGAACACAGTATAGATGGATACACTTTATTAATCCTCTAAAAAAAACACATAAAAACTATTTTTTTGGAGGACTTTGTGGTCAGAAATCTTAGCTTTTTGTGTGTGTTTTTTATTAGAGCTAGTAGGAGTTTTTTGTTTTTAAGTTATTTTGCACAATTGATTTTATTTTTGTTTAATGTGATTTTTTTTTAATTTAAAAAACATCTAATTAGAGCTGTAAATGACAACAGCAAGTCTTTTACAGTATTATTATGTGATACTTAAGGAGTTAGTATTAGGGACACATTGAAGAGAAAACAATAAATATCATTAGAATTGTGACTTATATATTATGAGTAATAATAATAATTATTATTGTTGTAAAAAAATAGTTATGACTCATAAATAAGACATGAACATATGAATAAAAAACAAGTTACATATAAAAAGTCAAATTTTACTAGAATAAATACATGATATTAATTTAAAAAATATTTAAAATGTAATTTTAAGATGCTAAAGTTGAGAAAATGTTATTGAACACAGGATAAATGGATACACTTTATAATCCTCTAAATAAAACACATACAAAATATTTTTGGGGAGGACTTTGTGGTCAGAAATCTTAGCTTTTTGTGTTTTTTTTAATTAGAGCTAATAGCAGTTTTTGTTTTTAGTTATTTTGCACAATTTATTTTATTTTTGTTTAGTGTGATTTTTTTAAATTAAAAAAACATCAAATTAGAGTGGTAATATTATAATAGCACATAATTTACATTATTATTATGTGATACTTAAGGAGTTATTATTAGGGACACACTGAAGAGAAAACTATATATATATATATATATATATATATATATATATTATGAGCATCAATAATAATTATTATTATTGTAAAAAATAATAATTATGACTCAGAAATAAGACATGACCGCATGAATAAAAAACTAAGTTACATATAAAAAAGTCAAACCTTTACAATAACAAATTCATAATATTAACCAAGTTAAAAATATATTTAAAAAAATATTTTAAATATGTAATTAAAAGTAAAAAAAATATTTAAAAAATGTAATTTTAAGACGTTGAAGATGATAATACGTTATTGAACACAGGATAGATAGATACACTTTATTAATCCTCTAAATAAAACACCAAAATAAATACTTTTGGGAGGACTTTGTTGTCAGAAATCCTACCTTATTGTGTTTTTTTTTTTATTTTTTAATTAGAGCTAATATCAGTTTTTGTTTTTCAATTATTTTGTACAATTTATTTTATTTTTGTTTAATGTGATTTTTTTATTTAAAAAATATCTATTTAGAGTGGTAATATTATAATATCCAGTCATTTACAGTATTATTATGTGATACTTAAGGAGTTAGTATTGGGGACACACTGAAGAAAAAACAATATATATCATTAGAAATATGACTCAGAAATAAGACATGAACATATGAATAAAACACTAAGTTACATATAAAAAAAGTCAAACTTTTACAAGAATAAATTCATAATATTACCAAAGTTAAAAAGAAGTTGAGAATATGTTATTGAATAGGATAGATACATACACTTTATTAATCCTCTAGAAAAACACATCAAAACTATTTTTTGGAGGACTTTGTGGTCAGAAATTTTAGCTTTTCGTTTGTATTTTTTTTGTTTTTGATTAGAACTAATAGCAGTTTTTGTTGTAGTTGTGTCTTGTGTTTTCTCCCACGTCAGGTGGTGTCAAATCCACGACTAGAAATCTGGTGCAGCCATCAGTTCCTTGTGAATTATTTATTCATCATGCATAAAACCTGGACAAAAACACAATAGTTCTTCTTCTTTTTTTTTTTTTTTTTTACACTGGATGCCCATATTGGTGCAACCAGGAAACACGCCCATGGAATGGCAGAAGTATATTTAAAGGCCTACTGAAACCCACTACTACTGACCACGCAGTCTGATAGTTTATACATCAATGATGCAACACATGCCAATACAGCCGCTTTAGTTAACTAAATTGCAATTTTAAATTTCCCGCAAAGTAGCCTGTTAAAAACGTCGCGGTATGATGACACGTGCGCGTGACGTCACCGGATTGTAGCGCACATTTTGATCCAGCACCGATCACAGCTATAAGTAGTCTGCTTTAATCGCATAATTCCACAGTATTCTGGACATCTGTGTTGCTGAATCCGTTGCAATTTGTTCAATTAATACTGGAGACGTCAAAGAAGAAAGATGTAGGTGGGAAGCGGTGAATTGCGGCCGCCTTTAGCAACACAAACACAGCCGGTGTTTCCTTGTTTATATTCGGCTCTTACCGTAGACATGAGCGGAGAGTTTGCGTCGTTCCTCCTGCAGCTGTGGACTCTCTTGCCTCCTCCCACCGGTTGCCACCGACCGTCGGATGCTTACTGGGGCGGCATAGCTCGGTTGGTAGAGTGGCCGTGCCAGCAACTTGAGGGTTGCAGGTTCAATTCCCGCTTGTGCCATCCTAGTTACTGCCGTTGTGTCCTTGGGCAAGACACTTTACCCACCTGCTCCCAGTGCCACAACACACGGGTTTAAATGTAACTTGGATATTGGGTGTCACTATGTAAAGCGCTTTGAGTCACTTGAGAAAAGCGCGATATAAATATAATTCACACTTCACCTCACTACTCCGTGGAGGGGAAAAAAAATAATAATCTCAGCCCGGCTGCCTTGCTTCCTCGAGAAATGTGGCTTCCCACTTTCAGGTACCATATAATCTCACTAAAACACTAGTAACACAATAAGCAGATAAGGGATTTTCCAGAATTATCCCCGTAAATATGTCTAATAACATCTGAATCGCTCTCACTGCCCTCGTCTTTTTTTTCTAGTCCTTTGCTGTCACTTTTCTCATCCACGAATCTTTCATCCTCGCTCAAATTATCGGGGAAATCGTCGGTTTCTCGGTCCGAATTGCTCTTGCTGCTGGTGGCCATGATTGTAAACAATATGAGGATGTGAGGAGCTCCACAACCCGTGACGTCTGCTACTTCCGGTACAGGCAAGGCTTTTTTATTAGCGACCAAAAGTGGCTAACTTTATCATCTATGTTCTCTACTAAATCCTTTCAGCAAAAATATGGCAATATCGCGAAATGATCAGTAGGCCTTTAATAAAAATGGAATAAAGTAGTATTTTTTTTTTGTATAAAATTGTTGCATTGAATATTATTACAATGATTTGTTGATACAAATATGTGTTGTGCCTAAACTCTACGTCTATGAGTTTTTTCCCCTGATTATAATAAATAAATGCAAATTCACAAAACAATCTCTAAAAAAAAAAGAGTATAGTTGTCGTGTATTTACATAGAGATGTGATCAAGACCAACATTTCTAAGATAGCCTTCATTTCTCCCACAACGGGACAGTCATGTGGTTGCTAAGCAGATAACCAACACTGCAAAAATAATGTTAAAACAACACATGAAGACAATAGGGAGATATTAACGGACGTACAATAAATGAACAGTGATGTCATTTCTACATACAGCTACAAAAACAAAAAGTTGGAAAACCCAAAAAATCAGCAATAAATCACACTTTTTTTTTTTTTTCCTGAAGGAACTCCTGAAGAAATCAATAACAAACTATCTATCTACATATTGCACAGGTGTGATTGCACCATGCATAGACGACAAAACAAAACAAAAACCTTTACATGTCTACATATATATTGTTTACAGCACAAACAGTCAGAAAATATTTCAAAAATGTTTACAGAAGTTTTAGTGTCGGTATCTGCATGTGCAATACTGGCCCTATATTGGTATCGATCGATACTCGAACGTGCAGTATCGCCCACCACACCTTCCCTGGGCTGACGCCACAGCACCACTAGAGGGCGCCATGTGGCCAGTTTGTGCACACTCGATTTCTACACATGCATGTGACTACAACTATACATGTCCATCCATTTTCCTACCGCTTGTCCCTTATTATGTTGTATGCTGTTGACCAAAGGGAATAAAACATGTGTAAGTGCACAGTGAAGAGGATGCTTATTACTCACCTCATAATAATAAAGTACTGGTAAAGGGCAAATGCACTTTTTGGGGGGAATTTTGCTTGTAGTTGACAATCCTTATGAGTTTTTTGTCCCGGTACCAGTGTTTTAGTACCGGTACCAAAATGTATAGCGATACTTTTTTTAAAAATAGTAAAGGGGACCACAAAAGTTGCATTATTGGGTTCATTCTAACAAAAAACTTTAGTGTACATGAAACATGTTTATTATTGTAATTTAGTCCCTAAATAAAATAGTGAAGTTAATTGTATTTATATAGCACTTTTTCTGTAGTTACTCAAAGCACTTTTACATAGTGAAAGCCAATATCTAAGTTCCATTTTAAGCAGTGTAGGTGGCACTGGGAGCAGGTGGGTAAATGTCTTGCCCAAGGACACAAGGGCAGTGACTAGGATGTTGGAAGCGGGGATCGAAACTGGAACCCTCAGGTTGCTGGCACGACCGGTCTACCAAGCGAGCTATACCGCCAGTGAACATACTAGACAACTTGTCTTTTAGTAGTAAGGAAACAAACAAAAACTCCTTATTAGTAACATATTGTGTCATTTATACACTTATCATTTTGTACACATTATAAAGGACAAACTGTAAAAATTGATTATTTATCTACTTGTTCATTTACTGTTAATATCTGCTTATTTTCTGTTTGAACATGTTCTATCTACACTTCTGTTAAAACGTAATAATCACTTATTCTTCTCTTCTTTGATACTTTACATTAGTTTTGGATGATACCACATGTTTAGGTATCGATCCGATACCAAAGAGTTACAGAATTATACATTGGTCAAATTCAAAGTCCTCATGTGTCCAGGGACGTATTTACTGACTTTGTAAACAAAACATTAATTTAAAAAAATGATTTTGAAAAATTGATTTAATCATAGTAGTATCGACTAGATACACAATTGTACTTGGTATCATTATAGTGGATGTCAGGTGTGGATCCACCCATGGCGTTTGTTTACATTGTGACGCTAGTGAGCTATTGTATCCTCCTACGCTGTGTAGTGAACCATGTTTAGCTATTCCTCGTCCTCCAGTGATAATACTACTTGTAAAAAATTCACTTTATTTGTCGCCATGGAGGCAAGGATTAGTGATTTAGAAGTAGCTAAAACACTGTGGATGGACATCAGTGTTATAACTTCTCCTTTATCTTTACTTTTTACACCAAAATGTGTCCATTCTCCCTTTACTGTCTACACACTGTGTCTGCTTGTAAGTACTCTGTGTGTGTGCGCTGCCGGATATGCTCCTCTGCTCGTAAAACCAGCAATGCCATGACGTGACGACGCGCCGTCATGCCCCGGGAACCGGCACTTTTCAAATGGGGTATAGTACCATTTTTGATTCATTAGTACCGCGATACTATTCTAGTACCGGTATACCGTACAAGCCTACTCTCTAACATGTAAAAATCAGTTCGATCTATGTAGGTAGCAATGCACCTAATGGTAGCAAAATAGCTTCCATCCCCCTCTCTTGGCTTCTGTCTGCTCCAACGTCTCACTCTTCCTTTGTGCCCACTTCTATTAGCAGCAGTTCATCCTCAGTATATTCAGCTTCAAAAATATAAGGTTGTGAATCCTCATTTGTCCAAAAATATGTCTTTGTTGTTGGTTACCAAGTCTGCCATGATTAGATCACAAACTCGTGTTTGATTCCGGAAGAAGGAAATCACATGTTGCCAAAAGTCAGACGCTGTCATGTTTGTGTGATCATGTTTGGTTTTTTTGGACACTCAGTTCCTGTTTTTGCACTTCCTGGCTTGTTTTGTTACCATAGCAACTCATTAGTTTTCACCTGTCCTCATGTCTCCCACCTGTTTTCACTGATTATGTCACTGCTTTTTAAGCGGTCTGTTTCTGTTCTTTGTCCTGGCAACATCATCGTCTACCACCATTTATCACCCTCGATACCTTTACCCACGTCATGCCATGTTTCTCAGTTCCATGCCAAGTTAGTTTTTGTTTATAGTTCATAGTCTCTGCCTTTGTGCAAAACTTTGTTTTCATTAGTCAAGTTTGTTCTCCGCCATTGTGCGCGCCTTTTGTTTGCTTCCTTTTTTTGTAGTTAGTGTTAAATAAATAAATGTCTTTGCCTTCACGCCATGTCCACTCCAATTGCTTTGCACCTCGGGAAAACAATCCACGCCCAAGTCTTAGTTGTGACAGACGTGTGCTGCTATAGGAACGGAAATCAATGTGTAGAAGAAATCAGTCCTGGAAATGATTACATGATCAACATACAGTAAATACTGTACATATTACATATTGTTATGAAGGTGTCTGTTACAACATTATTCTCTCACTATTATGTTAACTCCACTATGGACTGAACTCTCACAATTATGTTAGATCCACTATGGACTGGACTCTCACTATCCTGTTAGATCCACCATGGACTGGACTCTCACACTATTATTTTAGATCCACTATGGACTGGACTGTCACTATTATGTTAAATCCACTATGGACTGGACTCTCACTATCCTGTTAGATCCACTATGGACTGGACTCTCACACTATTATTTTAGATCCACTATGGACTGGACTCTCACACTATTATGTTAGATCCACTATGGACTGGACTCTCACGCTATTATGCTAGATCCACTATGGACTGGACTCTCATACTATTATGTTAGATCCACTATGGCCTGGACTCTCACTATTATGTTGGATCCACTATGGACAGGACTCTCACAATATTATGTTAGATCCACTATGGACTGGATTCTCACTATTATGTTAGATCCACTATGGACCGGACTCTCACCCTATTATGCTAGATCCACTATGGACTGGACTCTCACTATTATGTTAGAGCCACTATGGACTGGACTCTCACACTATTATGCTAGATCCACTATGGACTGGACTCTCACCCTATTATGCTAGATCCACTATGGACTGGACCCTCACTATCATGTTAGATCCACTATGGACTTGACTCTCACACTATTATGTTATATCTACTATGGACTGGACTCTCACTATTATGTTAGATCCACTATGGACTGGACTCTCACACTATTATGTTAGATCCACTATGGACTGGACTCTCACCCTATTATGCTAGATCCACTATGGACTGGACTCTCACTATTATGTTAGATCCACTATGGACTGGACTCTCACACTATTATGCTAGATCCACTATGGACTGGACTCTCACACTATTATGTTAGAGCCACTATGGACTGGACCCTCACTATTATGTTAGATCCACTATGGACTGGACTCTCACACTATTATGCTAGATCCACTATGGACTCGACTCTCACACTATTATGTTAGATCCACTATGGACTGGACTCTCACTATTATGTTAGCTCCACTATGGACTGGACTCTCACTATTATGTTAGATCCACTATGGACTGGACTCTCACACTATTATGTTAGATCCACTATGGACTGGACTCTCACCCTATTATGCTAGATCCACTATGGACTGGACTCTCACCCTATTATGCTAGATCCACTATGGACTGGACTCTCACTATTATGTTAGATCCACTATGGACTGGACTCTCACACTATTATGCTAGATCCACTATGGACTGGACTCTCACACTATTATGTTAGAGCCACTATGGACTGAACCCTCACTATCATGTTAGATCCACTATGGACTGGACTCTCACACTATTATGTTAGATCCACTATGGACTGGACTCTCACTATTATGTTAGATCCACTATGGACTGGACTCTCACTATTATGTTAGATCCACTATGGACTGGACTCTCACACTATTATGTTAGATCCACTATGGACTGGACTCTCACCCTATTATGCTAGATCCACTATGGACTGGACTCTCACTATTATGTTAGATCCACTATGGACTGGACTCTCACACTATTATGCTAGATCCACTATGGACTGGACTCTCACACTATTATGTTAGAGCCACTATGGACTGGACCCTCACTATTATGTTAGATCCACTATGGACTGGACTCTCACACTATTATGCTAGATCCACTATGGACTCGACTCTCACACTATTATGTTAGATCCACTATGGACTGGACTCTCACTATTATGTTAGCTCCACTATGGACTGGACTCTCACTATTATGTTAGATCCACTATGGACTGGACTCTCACACTATTATGTTAGATCCACTATGGACTGGACTCTCACCCTATTATGCTAGATCCACTATGGACTGGACTCTCACCCTATTATGCTAGATCCACTATGGACTGGACTCTCACTATTATGTTAGATCCACTATGGACTGGACTCTCACACTATTATGCTAGATCCACTATGGACTGGACTCTCACACTATTATGTTAGAGCCACTATGGACTGAACCCTCACTATCATGTTAGATCCACTATGGACTGGACTCTCACACTATTATGTTAGATCCACTATGGACTGGACTCTCACTATTATGTTAGATCCACTATGGACTGGACTCTCACTATTATGTTAGCTCCACTATGGACTGGACTCTCACTATTATGTTAGATCCACTATGGGACTGGACTCTCACTATTATGTTAGATCCACTATGGACTGGACTCTCACTATTATGTTAGATCCACTATGGACTGAACCCTCACTTGAAGAAGGTTCCAGCAAAGATAAGTGTGGTCTTATCAATAAGTCCAAACAGCGCCCCCTGCTGACATTATGAGGTCTGTCTGTCTCGCCTTGCCCTTCCTGTGTCCCCGCGCTGACTGTAGTTGGACCTTCCTGTATGTATGAACAACACTTCCTCAACGCCGGCCCACCTTTGTGTTTTTCGGGGAGCGGCACGTCGCGCTGGCCGTAGGGCCGGCCAGGGCTTTGTCATGCCCTGCATGTCATGCGCAAGCCCACCCTTGATCTCCCGCTTTGAAGTGCAGTAAAGCGGAGGGCGCAGTGGCCAAGTCGCCGCCAAGAGGGGGCGCCCACCGCCACTCACCCGGGGGCGGCGGGCGGGTGTGGGGCGCTGTCATCCTCACAGACTGGTGCCAGGCTCACAGAGGACCGCAATAAAATTCTCACCTCATTATCTGAGACAGTCACATCACAGGCTTGTGTTGTGCGAGGGGAGGGGCGTATGAAGAAAGGGTGGAGGGGGGGTGGTCACACACACATACACACACACACACACACACACACACACACACACACACACACACACACACACACACACACAACGATCTGTATGTGTCTTAGGTGCAGGGGTGGGGGTGAGAAAAAAAAACCCCGGTGTAAGTATGTGTTGACACCTCCACCTTTCTCTTTTTGGCTCACTTCGCAGCAACGGGAGACATGTTATGCAAAAGAGCGCCCCCTTTTTAAATGTTCTCTCCATCATTGGCCTCACATGCCTGCCATTGGAGCTCTTTAAGGTCCAGGCAAGTGCTGCCTTAAAAGAGGGCCTCATTATTTTCTTCCCAGGCAGGGGCTCCAAAGGATGCATGAATTTGGTTGATTGACTGGAACTTTTATGAGTACAAACCCCGTTTCCATATGAGTTGGGAAATTGTGTTAGATGTAAATATAAACGGAATACAATGATTTGCGAATACTTTTCAACCCATATTCAGTTGAATATGCTACAAGGACAACATATTTGATGTTCAAACTGACTTAAGAATTTGATATCAGCTACATGTGACAAAGAAGTTGGGAAAGGTGGCAATAAATACTGATAAAGTTGAGGAATGCTCATCAAACACTTATTTGGAACATCCCACAGGTGTGCAGGCTAGTTGGGAACAGGTGGTTGCCATGATTGGGTATAAAAGCAGCTTCCCAAAAAATGCTCAGTCTTTCACAAGAAAGGATGGGGCGAGGTACACAACTGCGTGAGCAAATAGTCAAACAGTTTAAGAACAACGTTTCTCAAAGTGCAATTGCAAGAAATTTAGGGATTTCAACATCTACGCTCCATAATATCATCAAAAGGTTCAGAGAATCTGGAGAAATCACTCCAACATTGAATCACCGTGACCTTAGATCCCTCAGACGGCACTGTATCAAAAAACCGACATCAATCTCCAAAGGATATCCCCACATGGGCTCAGGAACACTTCAGAAAACCACTGTCATTAAATTCAGTTCGTCGCTACATCCGTAAGTGCAAGTTAAAGCTCTACTATGCAAAGCGAAAGCCATTTATCAACAACATCCAGGAACGCCGCCGGCTTCTCTGGGCCCAAGATCATCTAAGATGGACTGATGCAAAGTGGAAACGTGTTCTGTGGTCTGACGAGTCCACATTTCAAATTGTTTTTGGAAATATTCGACATCGTGTCATCCGGACCAAAGGGGAAGCGAACCATCCAGACTTTTATCGACGCAAAGTTCAAAAGCCAGCATGTGTAATGGTATGGGGGTGCATTAGTGCCCCAGGCATGGGTAACTTACACATCTGTGAATGCACCATTAATGCTGAAAGGTACATACAGGTTTTGGAACAACATATGCTGCCATTTATGCGCCGTCTTTTTCATGCACGCCCCTGCTAATTTCAGCAAGACAATGCCAAGCCACATTCAGCACGTGTTACAACAGCGTTGCTACATAAAAAAAGAGTGCGGGTACTTTCCTGGCCCGCCTGCAGTCCAGACCTGTCTCCCATCGAAAATGTGTGCCGCATTATGAAGCGTAAAATACGACAGCGGAGACCCCGGACTGTTGAACGACTGAAGCTCTACATAAAACAAGAATGGGAAAGGATTCCACTTTCAAAGCTTCAACAATTAGTTTACTTAGTTCCCAAACGTTTATTGAGTGTTGTTAAAAGAAAAGGTGATGTAACACAGTGGTGAACATGCCCTTTCCCAACTACTTTGGCACGTGTTGCAGCCATGAAATTCCAAGTTAATTATTATTTGAGTTTGAACATTAAATAAATATATTGTCTTTGTAGTGCATTCAATTGAATATGTGTTGAATAGGATTTGCAAATCGTTGTATTCCGTTTATTTTTACATCTGACACAATTTCCCAACTCATATGGAAACAGGATTTGTAGATTGCACAATACAGTACTTATAACAAATAATTCACCCCTATACAATATCGTATCCTAACACCCTACTGTGCAATATTACCCTTTGAGTGCAATTCATCTGACACTGATTGTTATTCATTACCCCGGTAGTCAGGGATACAAGTATTACTATCAAAGCGCTTTGGGCTCCTTAAAAAGGGGTAGAAAAGCGCTATACAAGTACAACCCATTTACCATTTACCATTGCTATGGTGTGTGTATAAGGAGCGCAAAATGGCACCCATTAACAGACATATTATCTGGTGTTTTGTTTCACAATATTATGCAAAAGCAACTTTTTTTCTACCTTCTGGAACCTGCTGATGTGTATTTGAGATCTGCAGAAGTCCTGATAATTTGCGTGGTAGTCCTTGCCGACGACGTAGTCTATAATCTTCTTTTTGTTATGTGACATTCATCCTCTACTGTTGCCATTTCTAAGATAAAGTAGTGTAAAGTTCTTATTTATATCTCGCCATGAAAGCACTAAAACACACCGGTGTAGTGAGTTTACATTATTCACCCAAGGAACATTAGTTATTAGAGAGTTCCGGTCGGACGTTTTTTCACGGGACACATTTCGGGTGTTGTTGTTGCACTAGTGAGCCACAGATGAGGAGATGCTGCTCCGTTATTGATTGAAGTAAAGTCTGAATGTCATTAAAACAGTTAGCGCTATCTATTGACACTTCTTCCACTCCCATCCTTGAACGCTACACCACTACAACAAAGATGACGGGGAGAAGACGCGGTCGACGTAAATGAGACCACCCACAAAACGGCGCATCATAGTCATCTAATTAGTTACTATGGTAATCTAATAAGTTACTATAGTAATGTAAGTCACAGCAGCTCAGACGAGGTCCCAAGCAGTGTGGGCGGGAAGCGTTTCCACAGACGAGGAAGGAGATTTTCACAACAAAGTTCTAAAGCTTAGTGCTACATAGAATAGAATAGAAAGTACTTTAATGATCCCCGGGGGAAATTTAAGCAAATATCAGATATATCGGATTGTAGGTGGGTTTATTTGGTACCCGTACAAAGGGTATTTACCACAATGCGGGAATGCGACGTCACTTGTTGCGTGTAGCAAACTACAGTCCGAGGCCGAATGGCAAAAGAAGGCAGGCATATATAGGGAGATAATCAAACATCAGGTGCGCGTGACAAACAAGAAACAGGTGACACTAAAAGCGTAACTAGGGCAACAAAAACAAACCAGCAAGTGCCACCGGGAACTAAGAGACGTGAAATAACAAAACGAGATATACAAACAGAACGAAAACAGAACATGACATGATCCAAGTCTTGGATCATGACATACATATATATATATATATATATATATATATATATGTATGTATATATATATATATATATATATATATATATATATATATATATATATATATATATATATATATCGCACACTAATTGACTGAAAGAGCACGCACTTGCCGCTAATGAAGTCACATTGTCAATGAGAAGATGCATTTGTTGACAATATGATTTGCCTGACCAGCTAGGAGATACCGAGAGTAACACGAGTAAAATGGATTAGAAAGGACAGATTTAAAAAAATTAATAAATAAAATACGATTAAATAAAAAAACATTTTTTTAACTTGGGACTTCCCGCGAGCCGGATTTTGGGGACCCCTGCGCTAGAGAATGAAGAGTGCTTGAAACTCCGCATGTCAACATCTCCGGCCGGTGCCACACCAACAAAATGCAGAAGCAAACATTTCCAGATCAACACCGTATGAAAAAAAATAGTCAACAACAGAAGGAGATAACGGCGATTTTTTAATGATTTCTACAGGTGGTGTGCCTCCGCATTTTTTCAACGCCAAAAATGCGCCTTGGCTCAAAAAAGGTTGAATAGCCCTGGCTTAATGAATAAAAACTGAACACGTTGGAGTGAACCATGAATTGATTAACGTGGACCTTGACTTAAACAAGTTGAAAAACATATTGGGGTGTTACCATTTATCAATCAATCAATCAATCAATCAATCAATCAATCAATCAATCAATCAATCAATCAATCAATCAATGTTTACTTATATAGCCCTAAATCACTAGTGTCTCAAAGGGCTGCACAAACCACAACACAAACCACTCCGACATCCTCGGTAAGCCCACATAAGGGCAAGGAAAACTCACACCCAGTGGGACGTCGGTGACCACGATGACTGTGAGAACCTTGGAGAGGAGGAAAGCAATGGATGTCGAGCGGGTCTAACATGATACTGTGAAAGTTCAATCCATAATGGATCCAACACAGTCGCGAGAGTCCAGTCCAAAGTGGATCCAACACAGCAGCGAGAGTCCCGTTCACAGCGGAGCCAGCAGGAAACCATCCCAAGCGGAGGCAGATCAGCAGCGCATAGATGTCCCCAGCCGATACACAGGCAAGCAGTACATGGCCACCGGATCGGACCGGACCGGACCGGACCCCCTCCACAAGGGAGAGTGGGACATAGGAGAAAAAGAAAAGAAACGGCAGATCAACTGGTCTAAAAAGGGAGTCTATTTAAAGGCTAGAGTATACGAATGAGTTTTAAGGTGAGACTTAAATGCTTCTACTGAGGTAGCATCTCGAACTGTTACCGGGAGGGCATTCATAGAGTACTGGAGCCCGAACGGAAAACGCTCTATAGCCCGCAGACTTTTTTTGGGCTTTGGGAAACCCTAATAAGCCAGAGTCCTTTGAACGCAGATTTCTTGCCGGGACATATGGTACAATACAATCGGCAAGTTTAAAGGTCAATTGTACGGAATATGTACTGTACTGTGCAATCTACGAATAAAAGTTTCAATCAATCAAATCAATCAATGAAAAAGAGTCTTCTGTTGTTGAATTGGAGCGTTTTTCCTGAAGAAGCTTTGGCAGGGATGACGCATCACCTATTTAGCAGGAAGCAGATAACCCATTGTCTGCGAGGATGCGGCGGGGGAACCTCTGGCAGCTGGTGTCCCCCCCTTATCTGGCCGTGTTACGGCCAATAAATCAATATCAAATCTAAGGAACAGGAAGCCAGATGGTCCTCCCCAGCAGCACTGCCCGGGCCGCCCCGCTCGGCTACTGTAGCGCCGGCGCTGGGGCGCCCGGCCTCCCTTTGAAGGCATACACATTCAACACCCGGCTCAATGAATGACTAAAGGGAACAAATAAGCCATTACGACTCTGCTCAAATCAGTGTTTGTGTTTCCGTCCACATCAAAGGGCGTTTGATATGCGGCCCCCCCACCCACCAACACCTTGATACAGGTAGAGGGGAGAAGCGGTCCGTTGAGGAGGACAGGGGGGTCACATGATGACCCAGACGTCCCTAGGGAGCCGTCGCTCCTTGCGCCAGATCTCCAGACACGTGACCTAGTAGACCGAGGATTGATTGGATGTGGGACAGAGTACGGAGTGGCTGCTGGAGGTTGGACAGTGGTCGGATTGAAAGGCTGTTCACAGGCCGGTGTGAAATGCCAGCTCTATTGCAACCTGGGATCAGGCCGAGGAGAGAGAGGGGGGGAGTGGTTCTCTGGCTTTTGTGTGGCCCGCGCTCTTAAAGCTCTTAGAGCATGCCCCCATTGTTAGGGGCCTAGCAGCCGGCCCCTCTCAGACTCTCCCCTTGCCCTGCTTTGTCTCCGCCAGCGTGACCATTTCCTTCGTCCAGGTCAGCGCGGGGTCGTGACTTTGGACAGCGGTCCTGCCTCGTCCTGTCTGTCTGCCGGACAAATGAATGCGCAGTGGTCACATGTCGGCGCGAGGAGTGGCTTTTAATCGGCGTGCAGGCCGCAAGCGACCACAGCCTAGCCCAGACCTGGGCCACATGCGGTCCGTTGTCACCGGACATTCTACATCATTTTTTTTTAGACATTTTAACATCAAAACTGTCGCCGACATTATGACGTGCAGTGCTGTTTTTAAATGACCGTCGGTCTTGAGCTAGGGCTGGGCGATATATGGAATATACTCGATATATCGAATATACTCGATGTATCGAATATACTCGATATATTGTGGGTTTGTTTCTGTTTGATATGGAAAATGACTATATTGTAGGGCTGGGCGATTTATCGAATATACTCGATATATCGACTATAATCGATATATTGCGGGTTTTTCTCTGTTCGATATAGAAAATGACTATATGGTGGGGCTGGGTGATATATCGAATATACTCGATATATCGAATGTACTCGATATTTTGCGGGTTTGTCTCTGTTCGATATAGAAAATGACTATATCAATAGGGCTGGGCGATATATGGAATATACTCGCTATATGGTATATACTCGATATATGGTATATACTCGATATATTGCGGGTTTGTCTCTGTTCGATATAGAAAATGACTATATCGTAGGGCTGGGCGATATATGGAATATACTCGATATATCGAATATACTTGATATATTGTGGGTTTGTCTCTGTTCGGTATAGAAAATGACTATATCGAAGGGCTGGGCAATATATCGAATATACTTGATGTATCGAATATACTTGATATATTGTGGGTTTGTCTCTGTTCGATATAGAAAATGACTATATCGAAGGGCTGGGCAATATATCGACTATACTCGATATATCGGATATACTCAATATATCGCGGGTTTGTCTCTGTTCAATATAGAAAATGACTATATCGTAGGGCTGGGCGATTTTTCGAGTATATTTGATATATTGTGGGTTTGTCTATGTTCGATATAGAAAATTACTATATCGTAGGGCTGGGCGATATATTGAATTCGCTTGATATATCATGGGTTTGTCGCTGTTCGATATAGAAAATGACTGTATCGTAGGGCTGGGCGATATATTGAATATACTTGATATATCACGGGTTTGTCTCTGTTTGATATAGAAAATGACTATATCGTAGGGCTGGGCGATATATCGAATATACTCGATATATCGAATATACTCTATATATCGATATATATAGAGTATACACTATTTTGAGTTTCTGCACCTGCTGTTCCCACACAAGGTTGAAACATTGTCAACACTGTCTGCTCTCATTTTCTCGCACATTTGACCCTCTGATGTTCTGTGTACCTACACTTTTAATGCCTCACAATCAAACACTTTATGTTAAACATACTGAACAGATGTTTATTTGGATACGGTGAACATCTTCAGTATTTTAACATAAACCTGTTTGATTGTGAGGCGTTAAAAGCCACAAAATGCAAGGGGTCCATCAGACCCACAAACGCTGGCTGAGTAACAACAATATGAACGTTGCACGGAAAATGTCTCTGCCAATTTCTGCATCCCGCAGGGATTCTTCTTTTGTGTTTCTGCACCTGGGGTTCCCACACAAGGTTGGAACACTGTTTGTCAACACTGTCTGCTCTCATTTTCTCGCACATTTGACCCTCTGATGTTCTGTGTACCTACACTTTTAATGCCTCACAATCAAACACTTTTAAGTTAAACATATTGAACAGATGTTTATTTGGATACGGTGAACATCTTCAGTATTTTAACATAACGTGTTTGATTGTGAAGCATTAAAAGCCACAAAATGCAACGGGTCCATCAGACCCGAAAACGCTGGCTGAGTAACAACAATATGAACGTTGCCGGAAAATGTCTCTGCCAGTTTCAGCATCTCAGAGATCCTTCTTTTGTGTTTCTGCACCTGTGGTTCCCATACAAGGTTGCAACATTGTTTGTTAACACTGCCTGCTCTCATTTTCTTCCACATTTGACCCTCTGATGTTGTGTACCTACACTTTTAATGCCTCACAATCAAACACTTCTATGTTAAACATACTGAACAGATGTTTATTTGGATACGGTGAACACCTTCAGTATTTTAACATAAACGTGTTTGATTGTGAGGCGTTAAAAGCCACAAAATGCAAGGGGTCCATCAGACCCACAAACGCCGGCCGAGTAACAACAATATGAACGTTGCACGGAAAATGTCTCTGCCCGTTTCTGCATCCCACAGAGATTATTCTTTTGTGTTTCTGCACCTGTGGTTCCCATACAAGGTTGCAACACTGTTTGTCAACACTGTCTGCTCTCATTTTCTCGCACATTTGATCCTTTGATGTTCTGTGTACCTACACTTTTAATGCCTCACAATCAAACACTTTTATGTTAGACTTACTAAACAGATGTTCATTTGGATACGGTGAACATCTTCAGTATTTTAACATAAACCTGTTTGATTGTGAGGCGTTAAAAGCCACAAAATGAGTAACAAAAATAAGAACATCACACAAGGGTTAAGTCGACCCAGAATTGCAAGCAGACAGACAAATCTCAGTGAAATGAACAAGTGCAAGGCAGACGGCATTAATGATCTACATTGGAACAGTGAGAGATGTCTCACTTCTTCTGTTTTGCGAGTGCGTAAAAAAGTCACTTGGGCGCACACAGAGCCGAGATAACCTCCCCGCTGTCCCCGCCTGGTGTCCGAGTTGCGCAAGAAGAAGAAGAGCGAGCGGCCTTCGCGTCCCGAGGCCGGAGCGGCCTTATCACGGCCTGGCCATCGCGCTGATAAGAAGAGGAAAGGCCAAAGGGCCATAAGGAACCGTGTGCACGGCCCGGGTCAACAGTGTGAGGAGGCTGGACTCAAAGGGGACGAGGATATTATCTGATAAGCATCAGCGAGGCCCTTTTGATGTCGGAGGGGCTGATCCTGGGCTACAGGGTCTCCTGCTGGGTGGACGAGCAGAACGACACGGCAGGTACAAACAAGCCAGCCCTTGAAGATAATCTGGGCCTGAGCAAATTTGCACAGAGGACACACCGGCCAGGCTTTTTGTCCTTTACAGGCCCCAACTGAAATTAGCATCCTCAGCACAAGTCACTCTCGTTTGTAGCCTAAAATAGATAAATAGGACTTCACCTGGGGTCACTAAAAACGGAAATGCTGATTATCGGTCCTGCTAGACACCGACCTCTATTTAATACTACAACTTTAACATTTGACAACCAAATAATAAAACAAGGTGACTCGGTAAAAAATCTGGGTATTATCTTCGACCCAACTCTCTGCTTTGAGGCACACATTAAAAGCGTTACTAAAACGGCCTTCATTCCTCTCCGTAATATCGCTAAAATTCGCTCCATTTTGTCCACTAAAGACGCCGAGATCATTATCCATGCGTTTGTTACGCCTCGTCTCGATTACTGTAACGTATTATTTTCAGGTCTCCCCATGTCTAGCATTAAAAGATTACAGTTGGTACAAAATGCGGCTGCTAGACTTTTGACAAGAACAAGAAAGTTTGATCACATTACGCCTGTACTGGCTCACCTGCACTCGCTCCCTGTGCACTTAAGATGTGACTTTAAGGTTTTACTACTTACGTATAAAATACTACACGGTCTAGCTCCATCCTATCTTGCCGATTGTATTGTACCATATGTCCCGGCAAGAAATCTGCGTTCTAAAGACTCCGGCTTATTAGTGATATCCTAAAGCCCCAAAAAAAGTCTGCGGGCTATAGAGCATTTTCCGTTCGGGCTCCAGTACTCAGGAATGCCCTCCCGGTAACAGCTTGAGATGCTACCTCAGTAGAAGCATTTAAGTCTCACCTTAAAACTCATCTGTATACTCTAGCCTTTAAATAGACCTCCTTTTTAGACCAGTTGATCTGCCGCTTCTTTTCTTTTTTCTCCTATGTCCCCCCCTCCCTTGTGAAGGGGGTCCGGTCCGATGACCATGGATGAAGTACTGGCTGTCCAGAGTCGAGACCCAGGATGGACCGCTCGTCGGGACCCAGGATGGACCGCTCGCCTGTGTATCGGTTGGGGACATCTCTACGCTGCTGATCCGCCTCCGCTTGGGATGGTTTCCTGTGGACAGGACTCTCGCTGCTGTCTTGGATCCGCTTTGAACTGAACTCTCGCGGCTGTGTTGGAGCCACTATGGATTGAACTTTCACAGTATCATGTTAGACCCGCTCGACATCCATTGCTTTCGGTCCCCTAGAGGGGGGTGTTGCCCACATCTGAGGTCCTCTCCAAGATTTCTCATAGTCAGCATTGTCACTGGCGTCCCACCGGATGTGAATTCTCCCTGCCCACTGGGTGTGAGTTTTCTTTGCCCTTTTGTGGGTTCTTCCGAGGATGTCGTAGTCGTAATGGTTTGTACAGTCCTTTGAGACATTTGTGATTTAGGGCTATACAAATAAACATTGATTGATTGATTGACTATGATTGATTGAAACTTGCATTAGTAGATTGTACAGTACAGTACATATTCCGTACAATTGACCACTAAATGGTAAAACCCCGATAAGTTTGTAAACTTTTTTAAGTCGGGGTCCATGTTCACGCTTTTGGTTTGGTTTACTAGTCCGGTTCTTTTGAGGTTAATATTCCTTTCATGGCACCAAATGTTGCGCAGTAAACAAATATGCATGAAGCTAGTGTCCGCCCTGAGATGGGTAGGTTGTGAGTTCAAACCCCGGCCGAGTCATACCAAAGACTATAAAACAGGGGTAGGGAACCTATGGCTCGCGAGCCAGATGTGGCTCTTTTGATGACTTCATCCGGTTCTCAGGTAAATTTGAGCTGACATTGCTTAACACGATAAGTAATGAATAATTCACTTGTAATCATAGTGTTAAAAATAATGTTCAAATTATAAAACATTCTCGCGCATTTGCAGTACAATCCATCCATCCGTTTTCTACCGCGCCTGTTCAAGAAGTTGTGTTAATGGTAAGAAGTTATTTATTTATTATTGGTTAGTGTGGGGCTTGCCTTCCTGGTCTTCAGACCACCAAGCACCGACACGAGACCCTGTTTCAGGGTTACAATATTGTTTTATTTTTCAATAAGTCTCTCAGTTGCTTTCCAGCAATTGTCCTTTTCTCTTTCGTTCTTGCTCGCACTCTGGCTCCAGCCCCAACCCCGTCTCTCTTCCTGGCTGCTGCTTATAACATAGCGACAGGTGATTAGATAACAAGGCCCAGGTGGGCCATCTACTCACCTGTCGCTGATTTCGAGGCCGGTCCTGGCACACCCTGCTTTGCTGCAGGCCTGCAGGCCACGCCCCCTCCACAGTTAGCTTCAGAATAACAATGTTATTACAAAGAATAAGAGACCTATTATACTCTAGAAATATTGGTATTACTTAAAAAATGCACGTGTTTAGTTGTGTTCAGTGTTAAAAAAATATTATATGGCTCTTACGGAAATACATTTTAAAATATTTGGCTTCTTGGCTCCCTCAACCAAAAAGGTTCCCGACCACTGCTATAAAACATACTTGCCAACCTTGAGACCTCCGAATTCAGGAGTGTCATGACGTGGACTTTGGTGTGGTTTGTTTTCCCGTGGTGCAAAGCGACTGAGCCGGTAATGACATCTTTTAATCAATATATCAAAGCGTAAAAACAAAAGGCGCTCACAAAACTTGCCGAAGAAAACAAAAACTATTACTATAACGTGAACTATGGACATGAAAACATCCATCCATTTTTTACCACTTATTCCCTTTGGGCTCACGGGGGACGCTGGTGCCTATCTCAGCTACAATCGGGCGGAAGGCGGGGTACACCCTGGACAAGTTGCCATCTCATCGCAGGGCCAACACAGATAGACAGACAACATTCACACACTAGGGACCATTTAGTGTTGCCAATCAACCTATCCCCAGGTGCATGTCTTTGGAAGTGGGAGGAAGCCGGAGTACCCGGAGGGAACCCACGGACATGCAAACTCCACACAGAAAGATCCCGAGCCGACATTGAAAACATGAACTAAAAAAACTCACTAAACTGTGGCTTGAATAAACAAAAAAAAAACTTACGTGGCAAGAAAAGAGCAGCATGAACTATGACCTGAACAGAGTACTCGGAGTGTCAAGTGTGAAGAGCATGAATGTGATGTCGCCCCTGACTGCCTGGCAACTACAGGCTTAAATAGTGGTGACATGATTAACAACAGGTGGGTACGTCCAAATGAATCAGGTGCGTGACATGAGGACAATAAATGCAGATCATTATGTCAAGATAATGGCACTAGCATTTACTTCATTTAGGAATATTTGACGACATATTGCGCAAAAATATCTCTTTTTTTTTCCTACCAAGAAAAGTGCACTTGTTATTAGTGAGAATATACTTATTTTAAGCTATTTTTGGGTTAATTGAGGTTAGCTAATTTGACTTGTTTTGGAAAGTCTTGACAAGACGTATTTTCTTGTTCTATTGGCAGATCATTTTGCAAAATTCAAATAAAATACCCTACACTTTTGTATTTTTTTTTGTTATTGAACACTGACTTTTTGCAGTGTCGACTCACAAGTGCAGTGCAAAAAGTGAAATCTAAGTAAGGTGAAGTATCTCAAATAAAGGTGATATTTGCTTATTTTTTTGTCTGATAAGATCATTATTCTCAGTAAGCAGATTTTAATAGTAATAATTAGCAATAAAATAGCAATAATTTTGCTTAGTTCAAATGAAATACCCCTAATGTTGCAGTGCACTTGTCTTCGTCTGCACTCTCGATGACAAAAAAAAAGTCAGTGTTCAAAAACAAGAAAAAAAAATACAAAAATGAGGGGTATTTTATTTGAACTAAGCAAAAAGATATGCCATTAAAACAAGAAAATCTGTCTTGTCAAGACTTTCCAAAACAAGTCAAATGAGCTAACCTCAAAGAACCCAAAAATACATTAAAATAAGTATAGTCTCACTAATAACAAGTGCACTTTTCTTGGTAGAAAAAAAGAGACCTTTTTGCTTAATATGTTGATAAATATTCTTAAAGTAAGTATATTCTAGTGCCATTATCTTGACATAATGATTTTATTTTTTTTCATGCCTGAAGTAAGAAATGATTACTTAAAAAAAATAGTTTTATACTTGTGAGTGTTGATGACACCGCTTTGCAACAGTTGATATTCTAGTTTTAAGCATGTTTTACTCAATATAGGTCATAATCCAATCCAATTTATTTATATAGCACATTTAAACAACATAAATGTTTCCAAAGTGCTGCACAACAATATTAAAAACAATATTCAAATATTATCCTTAGCTCCACAAATGACTGAATAAAAATAAATAAATATAAAACCAATATAAGAATACATGATTAAAAACGATTTTAAAGGGTAAAACCAATTAAGACAATAAATAGAAATCAAAATGAAATAAAACAACAACAACACAGAGGACCGCACAACTCACTAAGTTTAAAAGCGAAAGAATAAAAGTAGGTCTTAAAGGGGAACATTATCACAATTTCAAAACGGTTAAAAACAATAAAAATTAGTTCCCAGTGGCATGTTGTATTTTTTTAAGTTTTTTAAAAAATGTTATTGGTCCCGGAATATCCCTAAAAAAAGCTTTGAAGTGCCTTATTTTCGCTCTCTCGAAGCCACTGTTCATTTTCCTGTGCTGCCAATGTAAACAAACAATGGCGAATACCACAGCAAGATATAGCGACATTAGCTCGGATTCAGACTGGGATTTCAGCGGCTTAAGCGATTCAACAGATTACGCATGTATTGAAACGGATGGTTGGAGTATGAAAGTATCGAAAAAGAAACTGAAGCTATTGAGCGAATAGCTATTGACGCTATTCATTGCCATAGCATGGCCGAATAGCTGCGCTAGCATCGCCGGTAAAATGTGCGGACCAAACGATCAGGACTTTCACATCTTGTGACACTGGAGCAACTTAAATCCGTCGATTGGTAAGTGTTTTTTTTTGCTATTAAATGCGGGTGGAAGGAAACGTAATATAGTTTCAAATGTACATACAGCTATAGCCTAAATAGCATGTTAGCATCGATTAGCGTAGCTTGTTAGCATCGATTAGCTGGCAGTCATGCCGTGACCAAATATGTCTGATCAACAAAACTCACCTTTGTGATTTTGTTGACTTTATTGTTGCAAATGCATCTGCAGGTTATCCATACATCTCTGTGCCATGTCTGTCATCGCCGGTAAAATGTGCAAACACTCCGGCACATTCGATGGGGTCTGGCGGCAGATTTCTTGCCACTTTCGCATCTTCGGGCCAGTGGTGCAACTTGAATCCCTCCCTGTTAGTGTTGTTACACCCTCCGACAACACACCGACCAGGCATGGTGTCTCCAAGGTTCCAAAAAATAGTCAAAAAAACGGAAACTAACAGAGCTGAGACCCGGTGTTTGTAATGTGTTTGAGAAAAATGAAAATGGCGGCTTTCTTACCTAGGCAACGTCATGTACTGACGTCATCGCTTCAAGAAGGCTAAACAGAAAGGCGTTTAATTCGCTAGAATTCACCCATTTAGAGGTCGGAAATCGGTTAAAAAGACATATGGTCTTTTTTCTGCACCATCAAGGTATATATTGACTCTTACATAGGTCTGGTGATAATGTTCCCCTTTAAGACGAGACTTAAAACATACCCCTGTGGAAGCAATTTGAACATGGAGGGGCAGAGTGTTCCAGAGCTTAAAGGGGAACATTATCACAATTTCAAAAGGGTTAAAAACAATAAAAATCAGTTCCCAGTGTCTTGTTGTATTTTTTGAAGTTTTTTTTTTAATTTTACCGGTCCCGGAATACCTCTAAATAAAGCTTTAAAGTGCCTTATTTCCGCTATCTTCGAAACCACTATTCATTTCCCTGTGACGTCATACAGGGCTGCCAATACAAACAACATGGCGGTTACCACAGCAAGATATAGCGACATTAGCTCGGATTCAGACTCGGATTTCAGCGGCTTAAGCGATTCAACAGATTACGCATGTATTGAAACAGATGGTCGGAGTATGGAGGCAGATAGCGAAAACGAAATTGAAGAAGAAATTTAAGCTATTGAGCGAATAGCTATTGACGCTATTCTGCCATAGCGTGGGTGTACCTAATGAAGTGGCCCATAGCATGGCTGCCTTATTAGCATCGCCGGTAAAATGTGCGGACCAAACGATCAGGACTTTCGCATCTTGTGACACTGGAGCAACTTAAATCTGTCGATTGGTAAGTGTTTGTTTCGCATTAAATGTGGGTATCTAGTTTCAAATGTACATACAGCTAGCGTAAATAGCATGTTAGCATCGATCAGCGTAGCATGTTAGCATCGATTAGCTGGCAGTCACGCCGCGACCAAATATGTCTGATTAGCACATAAGTCAACATCAACAAAACTCACCTTTGTGATTTCGTTGACTTTATTGTTGCAAATGGACGGCATGGCGCAGTGGATGTGTGACCGTGCGCAACCCGAGCGTCCCTGGTTCAATTCCCACCTAGTACCAACCTCGTCATGTCCGTTGTGTCCTGAGCAAGACACTTCACCCTTGCTCCTGATGGGTGCTGGTTGGCGCCTTGCATGGCAGCTCCCTCCATCAGTGTGTGAATGGGTAAATGTGGAAGTAGTGTCAAAGTGCTTTGAGTACCTTGAAGGTAGAAAAGCGCTATACAAGTACAACCCATTTAAATGCATCAGTAGGTTATCCATACATCTCTGCGCCATGTCTGTCATCGCCGGTGAAATGTGCAAACACTCCGGCACATTCGATGGGGACTGGCGGCAGATTTCTTGCCAGTGGTGCAACTTGAATCCCTCCCTGTTAGTGTTGTTACACCCTCCGACAACACACCGACGAGGCATGATGTCTCCAAGGTTCCAAAAAATAGTCGAAAAAACGGAAAATAACAGAGCTGAGACCCAGTGTTTGTAATGTGAAAATGAATATGGCGGGTGTGTTACCTCGGTGACGTCACGTTCTGACGTCATCGCTAAAATACCGATAAACAGAAAGGCGTTTAATTTGCCAAAATTCACCCATTTAGAGTTCGGAAATCAGTTAAAAAAATACATGGTCTTTTTTCTGCAACATCAAGGTATATATTGACGCTTGCATAGGTTTGGTGATAATGTTCCCCTTTAAGGCCGACCACAGAGAAGGCCCCTGTCTCACCTGGTTTTAAGTCTGGTTTTGGGCACCACAAATTTACACTCGCAGGAGTGTAAATTTGGATGAGGTCCGAGATATAATGAGGTGCCAGTCCATGTAAAACTGTTATGATCCGCTGCCCAGATCATGTCATGTTCAAGTTTTGAGTCGTTTTTGTATTATGTTATGCAAATGTTTGCAGATTCAGTAAAACTTTGTAACAACATGCATCAATAATATCATACTGAGATCATTTAGGACCAAAACCCTTAAAGGCCTACTGAAACCCACTACTACAGACCACGCAGTCTGATAGTTTATATATCAATGATGAAATATTAACATTGCAACACATGCCAACACGGCCTTTTTAGTTTACTAAATTGCAATTTTAAATTTCCCGTGGAGTATCCTGTTGAAAACGTCACGGAATGATGACGCAGTATTGTGACGTTATTGGTTGGAGCGGACATTTTATCCAAGCACCACTCATGGCTAAAAGTTGTCTGATTTAATCGCATAATTACACAGTATTTTGGACATCTGTGTTGCTGAATCTTTTGCAGTTTGTTCAATTAATAATGGAGACGTCAAAGAAGAATGCTGTTGGTGGAAAGCGGTGGATTGCAGCTGCCTTTAGCAACACAAACACAGCCGGTGTTTCTTTGTTTGTTGTGAAGCTTTAACATGGAACAGAGCGGTCAAAGCGAAAATGTTTCCCGACCACGTGTCAACCGGCAGGTTTCGGGGAGAAAATTGTGGTAATAAGTCGGCTCTTACCGGAGACATGAGCGGAGCTTGCGTCCTCCTGCAGCTGTCAGAGGCAGCTGCGACTTTCTTGGCTCCTCCATGGCTTCCATTATAGACACTGGCGGTCACCATGCCCCTCCGACTTTCAGGTATGACTTTATAATCTCACTAAAACAGTAGTAACACAATAAGCAGATAAGTGATTTTGCAGAATTATCCTAGTAAATGTGTCCAATAACACCTAAATCGCTCCGACTGCCCTCGCCTTTATTTTATTATTTTTTTTTTTCTAGCGCTTCACTCTAACTTTCCTCATCCACAAATCTTTCATCCTCGCTCAAATTAATGGGGAAATCGTAGCTTTCTCGGTCCGAATCGCTCTCGCTGCTGGTGGCCATGATTGCAAACAATGTTCAGATGTGAGGAGATCCACAACCCGTGACGCCACGCGCACATCGTCTGCTACTTCCGGTACAGGCAAGGCTTTTTTATTAGCGACCAAAAGTTGCGAAATTTATTGTCGATGTTCTCTACTAAATCCTTCCAGCAAAAATATGGCAATATCGCGAAATGATCAAGTATGACACATAGAATGGACCTGCTATCCCCGTTTGAATAAGAAAATCTCACACTCTAACATAAAATCTTCTTAGTGAGAAGAATGATCTTATCCATCCATCCATCCATTTTCTACCGCTTATTCCGCCTATCTCAGCTACAATCGGGCGGAAGGCGGGGTACACCCTGGACAAGTCGCCACCTCATCGCAGGGCCAACACAGATAGACAGACAACACTCACACTCACATTCACACCCTAGGGCCAATTTAGTGTTGCCAATCAACCTATCCCCAGGTGCATGTCTTTGGAGGTGGGAGGAAGCCGGAGTACCCGGAGGGAACCCACGCATTCACGGGGAGAACATGCAAACTCCACACAGAAAGATCCCGAGCCTGGATTTGAACCCAGGACTGCAGGACCTTCGTATTGTGAGGCAGACGCACTAACCCCTCTGCCACCGTGAAGCCCAAGAATTATCTTATCAGACAGAAAATAATCAAATGTCACCTTTATTTGAGATATTTCATCTTATTTAGATTTCACTTTTTGCAGTGTGCTCATAGGAAGCATAATAACCAGCAGACTTCAGGAGGCAAAGTGACAGTGCAGACTGCAGAACACTCTCATAAGTCACTGATTAAAGCCGTAATTTGGGGGCCAGACAGGGCCTGGGGGGGTGGGGAGCAGGAACAAGCTGCGGCCTGATCTAAATGCCGTGCTGTCCTCCCCAGGGCAAGGTGCTCTGTATCCCTCTCTATAGCGGCCATAGGGACAGAGGGCCAGGAGCAGGGGGGTGGAGAGGTGCACGACAAGCTGGAGCGTCCTTGGTTTCCGCTTAGCAACAGTTGGAGCAAAGCAGCAGATGTTCACCTCATAAAAACAAGAGCCCTTTTAATTATTAGTCCACGGGTGCGTTCCAGATTAGGGCTCCAACGATTAATCGACTCATTTGATTAGAAAAAAGCTTAGATTTATATTCTACTGCTTCAATTAATCGTTTAATACAAATTGATCAAATACAGACCGCATCCAGTGCCCGGAACTTTAAGTAATGTGGGTGTAGTTTCTGCACGGCCCCTTTAATAGAGCACACATGACAGCGAAGGGACTGTGGGTGCCATGTTTTTGTTTTATTAATGCACACACGTTATGTTGATGATGAGCATTTATTAGAATGTAAATGATTTGACTTTTTTTTTTTTTTTTTAAACATTTAAACTTTTTTCTGCACCTCAAATGAACGAAAAATGGCAATGCAACACAAATATATTATATTTAGTAGTATATACATATGATAGCTTAAATAATAACAATAATGATGAATATAAATGTATAAAAACATGCACCTGGGGATGGGTTGATTGGCAACACTAAATGGGGCTAAATAGGTCCCGAGTGTGTGAATGTTGTCCGTCAATCTGTGTTGGCCCTGTGATGAGGTGGCGACTTGTCCAGGGTGTACTCCACCTTCCACCTGAATGCAGCTGAGATAGGCTCCAGCGACCACCCCCGTGACCCCGAACGGAACAAGAGGTAGAAAATGGATGGATGGATGGATATACTAATACATCTGATATATATATATATATATATATATATATATATATATATATATATATATATATATATAACATATATATATATGTGTATATATATATATATATGTATATATATATACATATACATACATATATATATAGACGTCTTTGCTGAATGGCGGATTGTACCAGATGATGTTGTTTCGTTTTCTGCTCTTTTTTGGTTGGTTTCCTGGGGTGGGTTCATAGGTAAGGGTGAGGTCTCAACCAACATCGGCCGCAAGTTCCTCACTCTGATCGACAAACACTTCCCCAAAGGCAACACCCTAAGAAAAATATTCAACAAGAACAACATTAAATTGAGCTACAGCTGTATGAATAACATGCAACAAATCATTTCAAACCACAACAAAGCAATTGCAAAAGGACTGCCTACCCCCAGACTAAACGACTCTGAAACCAATAATGAATGTAACTGTCGCAAGAAACCTGATTGCCCTCTCAACGGAAGGTGCTTACAGACATCAGTCGTTTACCAAGCAAAGGTAATACGCAAGGACATTAACACATCCGACACGTACGTAGGATTAACCGAAGGAGCGTTCAAAACAAGATGGAATAATCACAACGCCTCCTTTAGAAACCAGACTTTGCAGAATTCTACAGAACTCAGCAAACACATTTGGAACCTCAAAGACAATAATGTTGAATATTCAATAACATGGCAAATTCTTGCATCCAGCACACCTTACAACAGTGGTAATAAAAGATGCAACCTATGCTTAAAAGAGAAACTGTTTATTATATATCATCCAGATCTATCATCTCTCAACAAGCGCAGTGAAATCATTTCAACATGCCGCCATAGACGGAAACACCTCCTAGGTAACACATGAGCCAATCACCACACCCTACGCCTGCTTGTACCCACCCACTCTGTGCTCTATACAAACCATTGTATGTGAATGCTTCCATTAAAATCTCCTGATGATTGAGGGAACCCCTCATGAAACAGATCTGTAGAGATGAAGTAGTCTTGTGATTTTTTTCCCACACCTACATATTGCGCTCTACCACGGTATCGAGCACTATTCTCTGGACAATCCAATCAAGACATATATATATATATATAGGTTGATTGGCAACACTAAATTGACCATAGTGTGTGAATGTGAGTGTGAAAGTTGTCCGTCTATCTGTGTTGACACTGTGATGAGATGGCGACTTGTCCAGGGTGTAGCCCGCCTTCCGCCCGATTGTAGCTGAGATAGACGCCAGCGCCCCCCGCGACCGCAAAAGGGAATAAGCGGTAGATAATGGATGGATGGATGGATGGATATGCGCTCGGCATCAACATTTTTTTTTTCATGCTTGTAGTAAGAAATGATGACTTTAAAAAAGTAGTTTTATACTTGTGAGTGTTGACGACACAGCTTTGCAACACTTGATATTCTAGTTTCAAGTATGTTTTACTCAATATAGATCATCACACCTCAGCAACAAGCTGTAATATCTTACTGACATCATTTAGGAGCAAAACCCTTAAAACAAATAAAACACGCTAACATAAAATCTGCTTAGTGAGAAGAATGATCTTACCATAAGCAAATATCACCCTTATTTGAGATACTTTATCTTACTTAGATTTCACTTTTTGCAGTGGTGGGCTTGTGAGAAAAGCCATCCAATAAGACGTCTTGATGACTTCAAACACGTGTCTGGAGTGAGAGTGCAGCTGCCGGCCCCCTTGGTGTGACTTTTCTTCCCTCGGCCCGCTCTCTCCGCAAAGGAACTGGTTTGCGTGGAGGATGTTTACCGATCCCAGGGAAGACAAACAACATCTCCCCTGTTTGCAGGGCATAGACCCCCACACACCAGGACGGCGGCCAGGATGTGGCGCTTTGTTGGCCCCGTGTTTACCTTGTCTCCCACTTTTTCACCCCACTACCAAGTTTCCCAGCTGTGGACCAACAAATCCAACTCTGCCAAAGCAGACTTATGCCACCAAAGACAATATCAGTGATTATACCGACATCAAGCATGAGTGTCTGATGATAAACTCGACACTTCCAATGCAATCCAATACTTCCAAACAACCGAGCTGTCATACCACATTTGTACACAAGGCGGCAGTGTTCCTCAACCAAGCTTTGAAACACAAAACTGCACAGGTTGTAGTTATTTTACAGGCCTGGGCAATTATTTTCACTCGGGGGGCCGTATTTAAGGAAAAAAAGTCGGTCTGGGGGCCAGTTTCTGATTTTTAGGAACATTAATACAAAAACAAGAACAGTGTGGTTTTCGTTCTGATCGTGGAACTGTGGATCAGCTCTATACTCTCGGCAGAGTCCTTGAGGGTGCATGGGAGTTTGCCCAACCAGTCTACATGTGCTTTGTGGACTTAGAGAAGGCATTCGACCGTGTCCCTCGGGAAGTCCTGTGGGGAGTGTTCAGAGAGTACGAGGTATCGGACTGTCTGATTGTGGCAGTCCGCTCCCTGTGTGATCAGTGTCAGAGCCTAGTCCGCATTGCCGGCAGTAAGTCGGACACGTTTCCAGTGAGGGTTGGACTCCGCCAAGGCTGTCCTTTGTCACCGATTCTGTTCATAACTTTTATGGACAGAATTTCTAGGCGCAGTCAAGGCATTGAGGGGATCCGGTTTGGTGACTGCAGGATTAGGTCTCTGCTTTTTGCAGATGGTTTCATCTGGGTAGGATCTTTAGCTCTCACTGGATCGGTTCACAGCAGAGTGTGAAGCGGCTGGGATGAGTCCATGGTTCTAGCCCGGAAAAGAGTGGAGTGCCATCTCCAGGTTGGGGAGGAGACCCTGTTCCAAGTGGAGGAGTTCAAGTACCTCGGAGTCTTGTTCACGAGTGAGGAAAGAGAGGATTGTGAGATCGACAGGTGGATCGGTGCAGAGTCTTCAGTAATTCGGACGCTGTATCGATCCGTTGTGGTGAAGAAGGAGCTGAGCCGGAAGGCAAAGCTCTCAATTTACCGGTCCATCTACATTCCCATCCTCACCTATGGTCGTGAGCTTTGGGTTATGACCGAAAGGATAAGATCACGAGTACAACCGGCCCAAATGAGTTTCTCTCCCTTAGAGATAGGGTGAGAAGCTCTGCCATCCGCGAGGAACTCAAAGTAAAGACGCTGCTCCTCCACATGGAGAGGAACCAGATGAGGTGGTTCGGGCATCTGGTCAGGATGCCACCCGAACGCCTCCCTAGGGAAGTGTTTAGGGCACCTCCAACTGGTAGGAGGCCACAGAGAAGACCTAGGACATGTTGGGAATGTTATGTCTCCAGGCTGGGGATCCCCCGAGAAGAGCTGGACGAAGTGGCTGGGGAGAGGGAAGTCTGGGCTTTTCTGCTTAGGCTGCTGCCCCCGCGACCCAACCTCGGATAAGCGGAATAAGATGGATGGATTAATACAAAAACTCACAATAGTGTCTGATTGAATGCTAAAAACTTTATAACAGACCGCCTTAAAAACATAATAGTGTGAGAGTCCAGTCCATAGTGGATCTAACATAATAGTGTGAGAGTTCAGTCCATAGTGGATGTAACATAATAGCGTGAGAGTCCAGTCCATAGTGGATCTAATATAATAGTGTGAGAGTCCAGTCTATAGTGGATCTAACATAATAGCATGAGAGTCTAGTCCATAGTGGATCTAACATAATAGTGTGAGAGTCCAGTCCATAGTGGATTAAACATAATAGTGTGAGAGTCCAGTCCATAGTGGCTCTAACATAATAGTGTGAGAGTCCAGTCCATAGTAGATCTAACATAATAGTGTGAGAGTCCAGTCCAAAGTGGATCCAACATAATAGTTAGAGTCCAGTCTATAGTGGATCTAACATAATAGCATGAGAGTCTAGTCCATAGTGGATCTAACATAATAGTGTGAGAGTCCAGTCCATAGTGGATCTAACATAATAGTGTGAGAGTCCAGTCCATAGTGGATTTAGCATAATATTATGAGAGTTCAGTCCATAGTGGATCTAACATAATAATGTGAGAGTCCAGTCCATAGTGGATCTATCATAATATTGTGAGAGTCCAGTCCATAGTGGATCTAACATAATAATGTGAGAGTCCAGTCCATAGTGGATCTAGCATAATATTGTGAGAGTCCAGTCCATAGTGGATCTAACATAATAGTGTGAGAGTCCAGTCCATAGGGGATCTAACATAATATTGTGAGAATCCAGTCCATAGTGGATCTAACATAATAGTGTGAGAGTCCAGTCCATAGTGGATCTAGCATAATATTGTGAGAGTCCAGTCCATAGTGGATCCAACATAATAGTTAGAGTCCAGTCTATAGTGGATCTTACATAATAGTTAGAGTCCAGTCCGCAGTGGGGCCATCAGGAGACCATCCCGAGCGGAGACAGGTCAGCAGCACAGAGATGTCCCCAACCGATTCACAGGCGAGCGGTCCACCCCAGGTCCCGACTCTGGACTGCCAAATTATTAAAACATTACCGTAAAATATCAAATAATATTATTTTGCTCATCCACGTAAGAGACTAGGCGTATATCAGCAATCGTCACACACACACACACACACACACACACACACACACACACACACAGACACACAGACACACAGACACAGACAGACACACATACACACACACACACATACACACACACAACACACACACACACACACACACACACACACACACACACGCGCGCCAACCAATAAAAATTTGCATTGTGAAAAAAAAGATGCTAACTGCTACTACTTCCGTGCCTGTGAAAATTGATAATTTCAACATTGGCGGTAACTTATAAAAACTAAGATGGGCTGAAGAAAAATGGCACCGAAAAGGAAATCATGTACTGCAGGTTACAAGCTGGAAGTCGTGAAATATGCAGCAGAAAACGCAATCGAGCAAGCAGAAAGAAAGTTTGAAGTAAGCGAGAGACTAAGAGACTAAGAGACTGGCGAAAAGCGGAGGCTGCTCTTGCTGAAATGAAGAAAAGTAAAAAAAAACTAACCGCGGGCTAAAAGCTCAGAGGCTACAGCTCAAGGAAGGAATTGACAAATGGGTGCTTGAACAACGTTTTGCGGGCAGAGGCGAAGACAGTGCCTTTAAGACATGCCCACAATATTGTTGTCCGGGTGGAAATCAGGATAAATTCGGGAGAATGGTTGCCCAACGAACTATGGGAGACAGGGCTTTCTGCTCCGCCGCTCCCAGTCTGTGGAACCCTCTCCCTGACCACCTGAGGGCACCACAGACTGCCGATGCTTATAAAAAAAAGGCTTAAAAACCTTTCTTTAAAAAAAAGCCTTTTTATAGAAATATGCATACTAGTTTGAGTGAAAATCGGGAGAACAGTTGCTCCGGGAGATTATCGGGAGGGTGACTGAAATTCGGGAGTCTCTCGGAGAAATCCGGAGGGTTGGTAAGTATGAGTATCAACGGGGAATGCAGTGTTACTGTAATACCGGTGGGGCAGCTCTAATGTTAATTCGATATTGCCTCAAGGGCCTAATGAAACTACACGGGGCCCAGAGTTTGACTACCCGTGAATTAGAGAACTTTTTGTTTATTATTATTGGACGTGTGGGAGTTGACAGCATGTTCTCTTTGTTCCAAGCTTATTTTTACACTTGCGTGACTCGTAAGAATGTTAAATTTTTCGAGTGTCGGCACTAATTTCGTACATTCCTTAACGAGGCAATAAAAATCAAAGCAAGGGTTTTGTTGTATTGTTTCGATGGGACAAATGACATCTTCTCCCCAGTGTCCACACTCACTTTTATATACTACTATTCCATTTGCGTCCACACTCAACAGGCAATGAAAATCAATGTAAAGACTTAGGCAGTGTTTAACTTATTTTTACACCTGTACAATAGTTCCTAATGGTACATTCTTAAGAGTGTCTATACTTTGCAGGCAATACAAAAAAATCAAAGTGCGGACTTTTTGTTTTATTTTTAAACTGAGGAACAGTGCTAAACTCCGCCCTTCACTTACTCCGTCTGATGCCGAGAGGCTGGTCCACGCCTTTGTCTCCTCCAGTCTCGACGACTCCAACGCACTTCTTGTCTGGATCCCCAGCAAGAACATCCAGAAGCTGCAATACATACAGAATAGTGCTGCTAGGATCCTGATGAGAGTGCGGAAATACGACCATATCACACCAATTCTCAAATCCCTTCACTGGCTTCCCGTTCCACTCAAGATTGAATACAAAGTCTCCCTACTCACCCCCAAATCCTCCACAAGACCTCCGCTCCGGACAGGCTAACCTCCTCCAATCTCCGAGGACTAAGCTACAAACTATGGGAGGCTTTCTGCTCCGCTGCTCCCAGTCTGTGGAACGCTCTCCCTGACCACCTGAGGGCACCACAGACTGTGAATGCTTTTAAAAAAGGCTTAAAAACCCTTTTTTTTCAAAAACATCCTTTTTATAGATATATGCATACTAGTTCTAGCTATTAGGCTGTTTTATTTTTTATTTTTTTATTATTATCCATCAATCCAATTTTCTACCGCTTATTCCCTTTGGGGTCGCCGGGGCCGCTGGTGCCTATCTCAGCTACAATCGGGCGGAAGGCGGTGTACACCCTAGACAAGTCGCCACCTCATCACAGGGCCCACACAGATAGACAAACAACATTCACACTCACATTCACACACTAGGGACCATTTAGTGTTGCCAATCAACCTATCCCCAGGTGCATGTCTTTGGAAGTGGGAGGAGCCTGTCCCCATGTGCATGTTTTTGGAGGTGGGAGGAAGCCGGAGTACCCGGAGGGAACCCACGCATTCACGGGGAGGACATGCAAACTCCACACAGAAAGATCCCGAGCCTGGGATTGAACCCAGGACTACTCAGGACCTTCGTATTGTGAGGCAGACGCACTAACCCCTCTACCACCGTGCTGCCCCAAATCATGGCATCAAAAAAACAAAAAAGTAAGACAACTTCGGATTGTTTTCTTTGTCTCACTTTGGCCAAAAATAAAATAAACAATTGTGAAAATATTACCATAAAAACATAGAAAAAAAAATACTTGCAACGGTAAAGTTTAGATCCATCATGGAAAGAAGAAAGTGAATGACTGTTTATAACTGCATACATCTACATACGAGCAGCACGGTGGCACAGTGGTTGGTGCGTTTGCCTCACAATACAAAGGTCCAGTGTTCGATCCTGCACTCGGAATCTTTCTGTGTGGAGTTTGCATGTTCTCCAGGTGACTGAGTGGGTTCCCTCCGGCTTCCACCCACTTCCAAAGACATGCACCTGGGGATATGCTCCTCCCGCTTCTAAAAACATGCACCTGGGGATAGGCTCCTCCCACTTCTAAAAACATGCACCTGGGGATAGGCTCCTCCCACCTCCAAAGACATGCACCTGGGGATAGGCTCCTCCCGCTACTAAAAACATGCACCTGGGGATAGGCTCCTCCCACCTCCAAAGACATGCACCTGGGGATAGGCTCCTCCCGCTTCCAAAGACATGCACCTGGGGATAGGTTGATTGGCAACACTAAATGGTCCCTAGTGTGTGAATGTGAGTGTGAATGTTGTCTGTCTATCTGTGTTGGCCCTGCGATGAGGTGGCAACTTGTCCAGGGTGTATCCCGCCTTCTGCCCGATTGTAGCTGAGATAGGCACCAGCGCCCCCCGTGACCCAAAAGGGACAAGCGGTAGAAAATGGATGGACGGATGGATATATTTGATGGATGTTTGTTTTATTTTTAAACTTGTAGGATTTGTACAAATGTTCAATTTTCTAAACGTATTTAATATACATGTGTGAAAAAATTGATGTCTACACTTAACAGGCAATGAAAATCAAAGTAAAGACTTATGCAGTTTTTTACTTTTTGTTTTTACACCTGTACTGTAGTTCATAATGGTACATTTTTAGCCGTTTAATACGCTGCTATAAAACGTGCGTCTACTCCCTATGTGTCAAGGCCCAAGGGCCAGATCCAGCTCACAAATGAATGATCTAAGACCCCCGGCCGAGTCATACCAAAGACGATAAAAACGGGAGCCATTACCTCCCTGCTTGGCACTCGGCATCAAGGGTTGGAATTGGGGATTGAATCACCAAAAATGATTCCCAGGCACGGCCACCGCTGCTGCTCACTGCTCCCCTCACCTCCCAGGGGGTGATCAAGGGTGATGGGTCGAATGCAGACAATACTTTAACTTTTATTTGATTAGTATTAGAACACAGCTGTTTTGCATGCACCAATACTCTGACAGTGTTGGCACTACAAATTTTCAAAACGGGGTCCCGGGGACCCCATCAAGTAATAAAAAAGTACATTTTTGGGGTCCCTCTTTTTTGTAAGCATTTTGAAAACAAATCATATAAATTATCCTGTTAGATCTCACATTCTATATTGTGTTTTAAGAAAAAGGTTGTCATAAACAAACAAAAAAAATACACAAAAGAAAACACATTTTTATGCATATGTAAATAGGACTGGGCGATATATGGAATATACTGGATATATCGCGGGTTTGTGCGATGTAGAAAATGACTATATGGTGTCATTCGAGAATAAGTTTAGCTGCGGGCATTACACTTATCACTCTTTGTTGTCTCTGCTTCTCACAGAGAAAAAACAAGCGCACCTCGTACATACGTCACAAACGTACACGCCCTCCTGGAGCAGAGAGGTAGCGGCATGGGTAACGTTAGCTGTGGTGCGAGCGGTAATACGAGAGAAAGAAGGTGCCAATCTGGTAACAAATGAAGGAAGAATTAATTTCCAAGAAAAACAGCAGGGGGTCCATCGTCTGGCGGTGGTTTGGCTTCAAGCGGGAAGATGTCGAACAGACAACCGTGATTTGTCAAGTGTTGGGCAAAAGCGTTGCTACAAAAAGTAGCATTACTGCTAATTTGTAGCATCATTAGAAAAGTCACCTGCTAGTTCAGGGGCGTCAAACTCAAATACAGAGTGGGCCAAAATTTAAAACCGAACAAAGCCGGGGGGCCGAGGTTGAACAAATTAACCTTTTAATAGGGACCCAAACAAGTTTTGCATTGAATATTGAACAAGCAAGGCTTATATAACTTTATAGTGACATGCAAAATCGAGTTTCAAATAATAATAATAATTAAAAAATATCAATGGCACATCAAATAAAATTTAAATAAAAATTGAAGGCGTCTTTTCGGCGGTGGGGTTGAGGTGGACGGGGTTTGGTGATAGCGGGGGGTGTATATTGTAGCGTCCCGGGTATTTGTTCTGTTGTTTTTATGTTGTGTTACGGTGCGGATGTTCTCCCGAAATGTGTCATTCTTGTTTGGTGTGGGTTCACAGTGTGGCGCATATTTGTAACAGTGTTAAAGCTATTTATATGGCCATCCTCAGTGTGACCTGTATGGCTGTTGACCAAGTATGCCTTGCATTCACTTGTGTGTGTATAAGCCGCATATATTATGTGACTGGGCCGGCACGCTGTTTGTATAGAGGAAAAGCGGACGTGGAGACAGGATGTAGAGAACGCCAAAGGCAGTGACTTTAAAGACCACCCCAAATGTTGTTGTCCGGGATGAAATTCGGGAGGGGCACTGAACTTCGGGAGTCTCTCGTGAAAATCGAGAGAGTTGGCACGTAAGAGTGTGAGGGGTGAATGCGGTTTTACAGCGGCGGGCCAGCTCTAATGTTAATTTGATATTGCCTCAAGGGCCGAGTGAAATTACACGGCGGGCCAAATTTGGCCCGCGGCCCAGAGTTTGACACCTATGTGCTAGAGCATTGGTGCCCAAAGTTATACTGCAGGCGAGCTACTTTTCACTTGACCAAGTCGAGGGGATCTACCTCATTCCTATATAGACCTTTTTGTTAACAAGGGAAAGGTGTTTAGTAATAATACAAGCATGTTCAACACGTATAAATTATTTTCTTTCATGAAGACAAGAATATAAGTTGGAGTATTACCTGATTCTGATGACTTGCATTAATTGGAATCAGACAGTAGTGCTGATAACGTCCACGTTTTCAAATGGAGGAGAAAAAAAGTGCTCCTTTCTGTTTGATACCACATGAGAGCGGTTGGTTTTTGGCATCTTATTTGTTTAGCTTCCATACTTGTTTTTATAAACTTTACAAGAAATACAATGGCGGCAAACTCCGTGCACGCCAGTTTTTTGAGACTTTTATTTTGTTAGCGCAGGCAGGATGAAGCAGCGCCTTTATTGCGGAGACAGGAACTGTGCAGTCGGTCTTTAGCGTTGTGACGGCAGGTACGATGCATTGAAATAAAAAGTGTTTCTCGCCTTCCCCTCGACCAACCAGTGTTATCTCAGAAGATCTTCGGGTGCGGTGAATGTCAATCAAATGACGAAAGTGACGTCTTAGTGAAGATTGATGATCACTAATTTTTAGGTGTATTTTTTTAATGCCTGGCTGACGATCGACTGACACCCTCTACAATCGACTGGTAGCTCACGATCGACGTAATGGGCACCCCTGTGCTAGAGAATGAAGAGTGCTTGAAACTCTGCATGTCAACATCTCCGAGGCAACCATTTCCAGATCAACACCGTACGAAAAAAATAGTCAACAACATAAGAAGGTAACGTCCGCAGGAACCTACCACATAGCGAAGAACATACACTATTTAAAATTTCTATCATGCAGCTCATTTTTATTTGACACTTATTGAAATATCTTGTGTGACATCATGCACAAAAGTGCACTTTATTTGTTTTAAACTATTGCAGTGGCGTTCTGTACAAAAAGTGCACTTTGGTTTAGTGTTGTTTTGATATGTCATCTTAGTGACATCATGCACAAAAGTGCTTGTTTTAAAATGTCTCTGACAATCTTGCACGTTCTGTTGACATGAATATTTAATAACTGTTTAATAAATACACTTTTAGTTGTGATTTCCCTCTTTGCATGAAATTTTAAAATGAGCATATATCAATGCAGTATGAAGAAGAATGTTTGAATGTAGACACACAGAGTCATCATACTGCTGTGATTATATGCATCAAGTGTTCATTCAAGGCTAAGGCAAAATATGGAGATATATATGGTGTATCGTCACATGGCCTCAAAATATGGAGATATTAATAAAAGGCCCTATCGCCCAGTCCTACTATACAAACTATAAAAATCAATCAATGTTTATTTATATAGCCCCAAATCACAAATTTCTCAAAGGACTGTACAAACCATTACGACTACGACATCCTCGGAAGAACCCACAAAAGGGCAAGGAAAACTCACACCCAGTGGGCAGGGAGAATTCACATCCAGTGGGTCGCCAGTGACAATGCTGACTATGAGAAACCTTGGAGAGGACCTCATATGTGGGCAAACCCCCCCCCCCCCCCCCTTCTAGGGGACCGAAAGCAATGGATGTCAAGCGGGTCTAACATGATACTGTGAAAGTTCAATCCATAGTGGCTCCAACACAGCCGCGAGACTTCAGTTCAAAGCGGATCCCAGACAGCAGCCAGAGTCCCGTCCACAGGAAACCATCCCAAGCGGAGGCGGGTCAGCAGCGTAGAGATGTCCCCAACCGATACACAGGCGAGCGGTCCATCCTGGGTCCCGACGAGCGGTCCATCCTGGGTCTCAACTCTGGACAGTCAGTACTTCATCCATGGTCATCGGACCGGACCCCCTTCACAAGGGAGGGGGGGACATAGGAGAAAAAAGAAAAGAAGCGGCAGATCAACTGGTCTAAAAAGGAGGTCTATTTAAAGGCTAGAGTATACAGATGAGTTTTAAGGTGAGACTTAAATGCTTCTACTGAGGTAGCATCTCGAACTGTTACCAGGAGGGCATTCCAAAGTACTGGAGCCTGAACGGAAAACGCTCTATAGCCCGCAGAATTTTTTTGGGCTTTAGGAATCACTAATAAGCCGGAGTCTTTTGAACGCAGATTTCTTGCCGGGAAATATGGTACAATACAATCTGCAAGATAGGATGGAGCTAGACCGTGTAGTATTTTATAAGTAGTAAAACCTTAAAGTCACATCTTAAGTGCACAGGAAGCCAGTGCAGGTGAGCCAGTAGAGGCGTAATGTGATCAAACTTTCTTGTTCTTGTCAAAAGTCTAGCAGCCGCATTTTGTACCAACTGTAATCTTTTAATGCTAGACATGGGGAGACCCGAAAATAATACGTTACAGTAATCGAGACGAGACGTAACAAACGCATGGATAATGATCTCGGCGTCTTTAGTGGACAAAATGGAGCGAATTTTAGCGATATTACGGAGATGAAAGAAGGCCGTTTTAGTAACGCTTTAAATGTGTGACTCGAAGGAGAGAGTTGGGTCGAAGATAATACCCAGATTTTTTACCGAGTCACCTTGTTTTATTATTTGGTTGTCAAATGTTAAAGTCGTATTATTAAATAGAGGTCGGTGTCTAGCAGGACCGATAATCAGCATTTCTGTTTTTTTGGCGTTAAGTTGCAAAAAATTAGCGGACATCCATTGTTTGATTTCATTAAGACACGCTTCCAACTGACTACAGTCCGGCGTGTTGGTCAGCTTTAGGGGCATGTAGACTTGGGTGTCATCAGCATAACAGTGAAAGCTAATACCGTAAAAAAATGTTTTTAATGTGAATAATCGCAGTTTGCTCATTTAAACACGTCCACCGTCTAGATACATTTTATATTACTATAAAACATGGGTCCATTCTTGACTTTTTTAAATTTCATGATGTCACTTATAGCAGCTTGTGTATAATTACGTGTTACTGGCCTACAGAGGTAATGACAATTTGAAGTGTCACTCAAGTCACTAGATGCCAAAAGAAAAACAAGAGTAGACATCTGATAATGCCTGCAAGGGAAACAGCTACTTTTTTTTGGGGAGGGGGGCGGGTGGCTGGGATTGCGGGGGCATGTGCCAGTTAAAAGGGCTGTGACACAAGAACGGTGTCAAGCATGGTACCCCCTGCAGGACGGAAGGGAAGTCCTTGTGCCGTAAAACGTCTCTGTGAAAGCACCCCCCCCCCCCGCCCCCCCTTTTCCTTGCACGATTTACAGCCGGGGAAGGAAAGCTCGGAAACAAAGCGACATTTGCTGACGCCAGGTCGCTCAGTGAGCTGGTGACAACGCTGCATTCCATCAGCCGGCAGAAAGTGATACCGACAGCCTTAACTTTCTGTCGCCGTTTGTCATAAAAGTCAGGATTTATTTGCGGTGATAAATTGCATTATTTTGGCCATACTGTATTTTATAATCCATTACTGTCTAGTAAGTTTTTTGATTGATTGATTGATACTTTTATTAGTAGATTGCACAGTTCAGTACATATTCCGTACAACTGACCACTAACACCCGAATAAGTTTTTCAACTTGTTTAAGTCGGGGTCCACGTTAATCAATTCATGGTACAAATATACACTATCAACATAATACAGTCATCACACAAGTTAATCATCATAGTATGTACATTGAATTATTTACATTATTTACAATCCGGGGGGTGGGATGGGTAGCTTTGGTTGATATCAGTACTTCAGTCATCAACAATTGCATCAACAGAGAAATGTGGACATTGAAACACTGTAGGTCTTATTTAGTAGGATATGTACAGCCAGCAGAGAAAATAGTGAGTTCAGATAGCATAAGAACAAGTATATACATTAGAAGTACATTTGAGTTGTTTATAATCCGGGGAGATGGGATGTGAATGGAGGAGAGTATTAGTAAAGTGTTGAAGTTGCCTGGAGGTGTTGTTTTAGAGCGGTTTTGAAGGAATATAGAGATGCACTTACTTTTACACCTGTTGGGAGTGCATTCCACATTGATGTGGCATAGAAGGAGAATGAGTTAAGACCTTTGTTAGATCGGAATCTGGGTTTAACGTGGTTTGTGGAGCTCCCCCTGGTGTTGTGGTTATGGCGGTCGTTAAGGAAGTAGCTTGACATGTACTTCGGTATCAAGGAGGTGTAGCAGATTTTATAGACTAGGCTCAGTGCAAGTTGTTTTACTCTGTCCTCCAGCCTGAGCCAGCCCCACTTTGGAGAAGTGGGTTGGATTGAGGTGTGATCTGGGGTGGAGGTCTAAAAGTAACCGGACTAGCTTGTTCTGGGATGTTTGGAGTCTAGATTTGAGGGTTTTGGAGGTGCTGGGGTACCAGGAGGTGCAAGCGTATGTGACAGAAGGTGATTTAGTGATATCAACAGAGGTGGGTAGAGTAGCCAGAAATTGTACTCAAGTAAGAGTACTGTTACTTCAGAGATGTATTACTCAAGTAAAAGTAAGGAGTAGTCACCCAAATATTTACTTGAGTAAAAGTACAAACCCCGTTTCCATATAAGTTGGGAAATTGTGTTAGATGTAAATATAAACGGAATACAATGATTTGCAAATCCTTTTCAATCCATATTCAGTTGAATGCACAACACAGACAACATATTTGATGTTGAAACTCATAAACTTGATTTATTTTTGGATGGGAAAATTGTGATATGTATATCTTACCGGAGACATCAGTGGATTAAGCGTCCTCCTGCAGTAGCTGTCAAAAAAGGCAGCTGTGATCTTGGCTCCTCGGCTTCTCTCTGAGACACTGGCGTGTTCACCGCAGCCATCCGATTTTCAGGTATGTCTTTACAATCTCACTAAAACACTATTAAAACAATAAGTAGATAAGAGATCTTCCAGAATGATCCTAGTAAATGTGTCTAATTACATCTGAAACGCTCACACTGCCGCCGCCCGGAGCCGTCGCTTTTTATTTTATTTATTATAATTATTTTGTTCTAGTCCTTCACTCTCAATATCCTCATCCACGAATCTTTCATCCTCATTCAAATTAATGGGGAAATTGTCGCTTTCTCGGTGTCCGAATTGCTCTTACTGCTGGTGGCCATGATTATAAACAATGTTCAGATGTGAGGAGCTGCACAACCCGTGACGTCACGCACACATCGTCTGCTACTTCCGGTACAGGCAAGGCTTTTTTATTAGCGACCAAAAGTTGCAAACTTTGTCATCGATGTTCTCTACTAAATCCTTTCAGCAAAAATATGGCAATATCGCAAAATTATCAAGTATGACAAATAGAATTGACCTGCCCGTATTTCCTTAAACTGCCACAGGGCATATAGTATGCGCCTGCCTTGAATTACTGCTGGGTCAAACTCGCTTCGCAAAATAATTAGCGCATGCTTAGAAATACCGCCGGGTCAAACTAGCGATGTCACGAGTGACATTTCCCCTGTCATCATTTTAAAAATGGAGGAGGCTGATTTCAATACCGGTAATTTGAAATCGCATAAAGGGAAGAAGATTAAGAGCTATTCAGTAGGATTTAAAGTCCAAGCTATTGAATATGCTAAAAAGAACAGTAAGCAGCTATGTTTAATTAATATACCGTAGCTGCGTGTGTCAAATATGAGTCATTAAATGACTCCCACCTCCTGGTGGTAGAGGGCGCTAGTGAGCCTTCTTGCGACTACTCGGCTGATGAATAAGTGAAATGAGCGACATGATATGTGCTGGGACGGACCTTCTGATAGCAGTTTTCTAAACTGGACTTCCAATCGAAGCAGGAGGTAATAAAGGAAGATCTACATCGAGACAGAGAGACTCTTAAAACTGAAGAATGATAAGGAAGATTTCTATAAACAAGTTAAGGATGCTTTTGATAAGAAGGAGCTGGCATGGACTATATTTATGAGTAAATGTAAGACCATAATAACATTTTTTTCTATTAAATGTGCTTTTCATGATGGTATCCTTACATCACACTCAAATGTTTACTGCATGCCTTTGGTAAGTGCTGGAGTGACAAGAGGTTTTAAAATAATTAGCGCATGCTTACTTTTACCGCATGCCTTTGGTAAGCGCAGGAGTGAGAAGAGGTTTTAAATTAATTAGCGCCCTGGCGGCAATTCAAGGAAATACGGTATCCTCGTTTAAATATGAAAATCTCAATTCAAGTAGCCCTTAATGTCTTTTTTTATTTATCTTTTTTAATTTATTAATATTTAATACTCTGTTTTTGCTTTTGTTTCCTTTCCTTATTGTTGAAATAATTATAAATATATGCTTGTGGTTTAAAAAAAAAAAGAAAAAAAAAAGTAGCATAACAAAGACGCCATGTTGTTAGTGCACCTGCGTTCACGTCATCCTCCTCCAAGTTAGCGTCTGTGTGCTCATGGAAAACCTCTTCCCGCTCGAACAGGTTGAAGAACTACACCTGGAACGAGACGTCGGGATTAATATTTCTCAAACGGCGACATACAATAGCAACAAACTCACCGTGAAGACGCCATAATTTGTTTCTTTTTGGAGTTACAAAAAACCCCCCCAAAAAAACCACGACAGACAGGTTGACTACTTCCGGTGGACAACAACAACAAATAAAACTTTACAGGTAAGCCGAGTTCGCTACTTCCGGTGACAACAACTAAAAAAAATAACTTTACAGGTAAGCCGAGTTCGCTACTTCCGGGGACAACAACACACAACAACTTTCCAGGTAAGCCGAGTTTCGGTCCAACCTTAACACTTATGTGTACAAGAATTGCTTTTGATAAAAAAAAAAAAAAATGACACAAAGACGACGTTTATAGTTAAATATGGTTTCCATTACAAAACGTCTGTCGTGTCGTAAATGCTTCAGTGAAGGTTTGTTGATCCAGGAAGTGGAACGTGACGAGTTGCAATTGTTGACCTTTTTGCTTAATTTAACATCTTCTGCTTCATTTATTTATAAACGGAGGAACAAGGGCCGGCGTTGACATGGAGACAATGAGTTATTTATGAGGCGGGTGATAAACACGCAGGCTGTCCTAAAAGTGGCAACTTTCCATTTCACGAGGGGGCGACTTGTCCTGGGTGTACACCGCCTTCCGCCTGATTGTAGCTGAGATAGGCACGCGACCCCAAAGGGAATAAGCGGTAGAAAATGGATGGATGGATGGACATGGAACTCAACCTACTGCTGCCTTTGTGTGTGGTTACTTATAGAAGTAATCTATTCATTGTAGAAGTAATCTATTACATTTTTTAACAAATAGTATTGCTGTTACCAGTCTTAAATGCCTTTAGGTCAGGGGTGTCCAAAGTGCGGCCGGGGGGCCATTTGCGGCCCTCAGGTAATTTTTTAACGGCCCCACGGCACATTTTAAAAATACGATCGAAACATTTTTTAAACATAAAAGTAGGGGTGTGGGAAAAAATCGATTCGAATACGAATCGTGATTCTCACGTTGTGCGATTCAGAATCTATTCTCATTTAAAAAAAAAAAGATTAAAATTATTATTTTTATTTTTATTTTTTATTTTTTTTATATAAATCCAACAAACCAATACACAGCAATACCATCACAATGCAATCCAATTCCAAAACAGAACCTGACCCAGCGACACTCAGAACTGCAATAAACAGAGCAATTGAAAGGAGACACAAACACGACACAGAACAAACCAAAAGTAGTATTATCAACAACAGTATCAATATTAGTTTTAATTTCAGCGTAGCAGTGATTAAAAATCCCTCATTGACATTATCATTAGACATTTATAAAAATAAAAATAAATAACAATAGTGTCTCAGTGGCTTACACTTGCATCGCATCTCATAAACTTGACAACACACTGTGTCCAATATTTTCACAAAGATAAACTAAGTCATATTTTTGGTTCGTTTAATAGTTAAAACAAATTTACATTATTGCAATCAGTTGATAAAACCTTGTCCTTTACAATTATAAAAGCTTTTTTTTTTTAAATCTACTACTCTGCTAGCATGTCAGCAGACTGGGGTAGATCCTGCTGAAATCCTATGTATTGAAGAATACAGAATCGTTTTGAATCGGAAAAATAACGTTTTTGAATCGAGAACCGCGTTGAATCGAAAGAAAATCGATATATAATCGAATCGCGACCCCAGAATCGATATTGAATCGAATCGTGGGACACCCAAAGATTCGCAGCCCTATTAAAAAGTGATATAAAGGAGCAAATGGTGACATGTAACAAGAAAATGTTGCAATGTTTACTCTAATAACACAAAGCTGCCGTGCAGGCTGTTTCGTTCTTTAAAAAATAATAATGAATCAAAATCAATGTCATTATGAATTTTTGACCTATTAAAGGCTCCAATTACGTCACGTTAAATGTTCCACTTTGAGAGAAAATGTTGCATATTTGTTGTTTGCCATGTAAAAAACTGAGCTTTAAAGAAGGGCCTAAAATGAACAAATAAAAAACATAAACAACGATAAAATTCATAACTGACGGATGGATCTGAAGTTGATCTCGAGATTATTGTGTAAAAAGTAAACAGTAAAAAATGTTTTAATTTTTTTTCTGACACTTTAATGAGTAGGACCCTTTTGGATCCCCAATAATTTTAGTGTGATTAGTTTTCAAGTGTCATTGCTCACAAAAATAATAATGAATTAAAATAAATGGTGTTATGAGTTATTTACCTTTTTAATGCTCCTTTTATTATATAATCTCAAATATTCCACAAAAAAAAGTTATCGGGTTAAAATATTGCTTATTTTGTGTCTTTTTCCATTAAAAAAAACTTTTTTTGTGTGACAAAAAGAGCATACAACTTAAATCTTTAAAATCCTTATATTGCCATATAGACCTAATGTTGATCTACATATTTAAAACTGGAATAATAATAAAAAAAATAATACTGAATAATGACACATTTTTAATATTAATACAAGCCTGAGTGGTGGCCTAAATGTATATTGGTTAAACATGTATTGTATTTGTTTAAAAAAATTTTTTTTTTTTAAATGGCCGCCACTTGCTTTGATTTTTCAGTCTGCGGCCCTAAGTGGAAAAAGTATGGACACCCCTGCTTTAGATCGATTAGAAACACCGTTTGTATGTTTTGTTATGTGTGTAGTATGTTTATGTGTGTGTTGCTTCACAATAACTTGTGAATGCCCATCCATCCATTTTCTACCGCTTGTCCCGTTCGGGGTTGCTAGAGCCTATCTCAGCTGCATTCAAGCGGAAGGCGGCGTACACCCTGGACAAGTCGCCACCTCATCACAGGGCCAACACAGATAGACAGACAACATTCACACTCACGGACACATTTAAAATAGTCCGTACACAAGGTCTATCCATCCATCCATTTCCTACCGCTTGTCCCATTTGGGGTCGCTGGAGCCTATCTCAGCTGAATTCGGGCGATAAGGCGAGGTACACCCTGGACAAGTCACCACCTCATCACAGGGCTAACACAGATAGTCAGACAACATTCACACACTTGGGCCCATTTAGTGTCGCCAGTCAACCTACCCTTAGGTGCATGAATTTGGAGGTGGGACGAGCCTATCCTTAGGTGCATGATTTTGGAGGTGGGAGGAGCCTATCCCAGGTGCATGTCTTTGGAGGTGGGAGGAGCCTATCCCCAGGTGCATGTCTTTGGAGGTGGGAGGAAGGTAGAGTACCCAGAGTTAACCCGCGCAGTCACGGGGAGAACATGTAAACTCCACACAGAAAGATCCCGAGCTCGGGATTAAACTAGGGACATTCGTATTGTGAGGCACATACACTAACCCTTATACCACCGTGCTAATCATAAATAAAGTTAAAGTACAATGTTAAAGTACCAATGATTGTCACACACACACACACACACACACACACACACACACACACACACACACACACACACACACACACACACACACACTAAGTGTGGCGGAATTATTATCTGCATTTGACCCATCACCCTTGATCACGCCCGGGGAGGTGAGGGGAGCAGTGAGCAGCAGCGGTGGCCGCGCCCGGGAATCATTTTTGGTGATTCAACCCCCAATTCCTGCCCTTGATGCTGAATGCCAAGCAGGGAAGTGATGGCTCTAACCAATAGGCCACTGAGTACTGTAGCATATTAGGCCTAAGTATTCATTAAAGACAAGGCAGAGGTTTGATTTAACATGTATATTTAATATTTTGGCCACTGTGAGAGTACACCCAATGCACAAACATCATCATCAATGAAACTCCATTTTCGGTACATATTTGCAGACTTCTTTGGTGTACCAATAGATGGAGCCTGTGTATGAACTGGTACACACTTTGAGAATGACTGGTCTGTGTCATGGCCGTGTGGATTTTGCAAGTTCTTTGGGTTTTGACTTGGGCTTCCTCCCACGTCCCATGGTTCTTAAGGTCACAATTCAACAGATGCGATATCAAAATATTTTGTGATATGTAAAGATCTCGATGTGAACGTTTTAGTATCGATTAGATAAGCATAGTATGGGGATCCCTGGCATACTGTATAGACCAACTATGCGGCTGAAATTGGTCTGCATTTCTACCCTTTCTAAGCATTTTCCGATGTCTAGTTTCTAGGGGTGTGGGAAAAAATTGATTCGGATATGAATCGCGATTCTCACGTGTGTGATTCAGAATCGATTCTCATTTTTAAAAAAATCTATTTTTTTATTTTTTTATTTTTATCAATCCAACAAAACAATATGCAGCAATACCATAACAATGCAATCCAATTCCAAAACCAAACCTGAACCAGCAACACTCAGAACAGCAATAAACAGCAATTGAGAGGAGACACAAACACGACACAGAACAAACCAAAAGTAGTGAAACAAAAATGATTATTATCAACAAAAGTATCAATATTAGTTATAATTTCAGCATAGCAGTGATTAAAAATCCCTCATTGACATTATCATTAGACATTTATAAAAATAAAAAAAAAAGAACAATAGAGTCACAGTGGCTTACACTTGCATCACATCTCATAAGCTTGACAACACACTGTGTCCAATGTTTTCACAAAGATAAAATAAGTCATATTTTTGGTTTGTTTAATAGTTTAAAAAAAATACATTATTGCAATCAGTTGATAAAACATTGTCCTTTACAATTATAAAAGCTTTTTACAAAAATCTACTACTCTGCTAGCATGTCAGCAGACTGGGGTAGATCCTGCTGAAATCGTATGTATTGAATGAGTACAGAATCCTTTTAAAACGGGAAAAAAAATCGTTTTTGAATCGAGAATCGTGTTGAATTGAAAAAAAAATCGATTTTGAATCGAATCGTGATCCCAAGAATCAATATTGAATCGAATTGTGGGACACCCAAAGATTCACAGCCCTACTAGTTTCACCTTCATTTCCTTTGACGCACTGCCACCAGAAAACTATGCACCACAATTGAGGAAAAAATAACAAAAAAAGTACAGTTTGTATAAGGCTGTTGTCATGGGAAATATGAGCAGACATTGTGTTATCTTGGTGTTTTATCAAGGAGCTGTAAATGTAAACACGTGTGAATGTAGTCTTGTTTGCAGTCTAACTGCTTGGGTTTACCCGTCATAAAGCATTTTGAGTGAAGGAGTCATAAAAAGTACTCGTTGACATTGCTGCAAACACAAATTGCAGCTTTGTTAACAGTTGAAATGGACTGGAACGATTGATTCAAACCCGACACTTTCAAGCCTTCAGTCACTCATAGTTGCTGAATCGGCCATTTCGCTTGCGCAATAAATGTGTAATTTCTCTTTCTGGTAATTCCACACGTGACGCACGTGTGAAATCATCCATCTGGATACCAGCATCACCTGAGTTCTCTTGAGGGTGTGGCAGCACATGTGATTCATAATCAACGCTATAAGTCATAGGAAGTCATTTGGCCCCAGACTAGTAATCCCCTTTAGGACTTAAAGGACGCTGTGAAGTCATTTACATTCCCTCAGAGGGGAAAAAGAAAAGAAAAGCTCATACTGTCACCTGATGGCGAGGCATTAGATTGGGATAAGATGTTAAAGGTCACATATTACAATTTTGCAACAATTGTATAAGTCTCAGAGGTCCCACGATAGCGTTTTATAAGCCTACTGGAAACACACAGTGTTTTGTGTGTGTGTGTGTGTGTGTGTGTGTGTGTATGCGTATGCGTGTGTGCATGTGTGTGTGTAACATAAATGCAAATTGTCCACACCTGTGTCCAGAGTGTGTGGTTCCTGTAAGGTAGGGGTCACCAACCTTTTTGAAACCGAGAGCTACTTCTTGGGAACTGATTAATGCGAAGGGCTACCAGTTTGATACACACTTAAATAAATAGCCAGAAATAGCCAATTTGCTCAATTTACCTTTAATAAATAAATCTATATATATTAAAAAATGGGTATTTCTGTCTGTCATTCCGTCGTACATATTTTTTCCTTTTACAGAAGGTTTTTTGTAGAGAATAAATGATGAAAAAAACACTAAACTGAACGGTTTAAAAGAGAAAACAGGAAAAAAATGCAAATTAAATTTTGAAACATAGTTTATCTTTAATTTCGACTCTTTAAAATTCAAAATTCAACCGAAAAAAAGGACAAAAAACTAGCTAATTCAAATCTTTTTGAAAAAATTTGAAAAATATATTTTTTTAATTTTTCCTGATTAAGATACATTTTAGAATTTTGATGACATGTTTTAAATAGGTTAAAATCCAATCGGCACTTTGTTAGAATATATAACAAATTGGACCAAGCTATATTTCTAACAAAGACAAATCATTATTTCTTCTAGATTTTCCAGACCAAAAATTTAGAAATAAATTCAAAAGACTTTGAAATAAGATTTCAATTTGATTCTACATATTTTCTGGATTTGCAGGAATATTTTTTTTGAATTTTAATCATAATAAGTTTGAAGAAATATTTCACAGATATTCTTCGGCAAAAAAACAGAAGCTAAAACGAAGAATTAAATTAAAATGTATTTATTATTCCTTACAATAAAAAAATACATTTACTTGAACATTGATTTAAATTTTCAGGAAAGAAGAGGAAGGAATTTAAAAGGTAAAAAGGTATATGTGTTTAAAAATCCTAAAATCATTTTTAAGGTTGTATTTTTTCTCTAAAATTGTCTTTCTGAAAGTTATAAGAAGCAAAGTGAAAAAATAAATGCATTTTTTTAAACAAGTCAACACAGAGTCTTTAAAATATTTTCTTGGATGTTCAAATTCTATTTGAGTTTTGTCTCTCTTAGAATTAAAAATGTCGAGCAAAGCGAGACCAGCTTGCTAGTAAATAAATACAATTAAAAAAATAGAGGGATCTCACTAGTGAGTGCTGCTATTTGAGCTATTTTTATAACAGGCCAGCGGGCGACTCATCTGTTCCTTACGGGGGATTTGGTGCCCGCGGGCACCGCGTTGGTGACCCCTGCTGTAAGGACTACATATTATTACAATTTTGCAACAATAAGTCTCAGAGGTACCGCGATAGCTTTTTATAAGCCTACTGGAAACACACTGAGCGGCCCATGAGCGGCTATTTGGACGTAAGCGGTTATTAGGAAGAGGCGGTTAATTCACAAAATGGGGTCAGACCCCGGGCGGCTATTAGGACATGGGCGGTTATTTGCCCAAGGGCGTTTATTTGGTAATATACGGTGTACATACATGCACTATATTGCCAAAAGTATTTGGCTACCTGCCTTTACTCACATATGAACTGGAAGTGCCATCCCGTGGAATTGTCCAAAATGTGTTGGTATCCTGGAGCAGTCAAAGTTCCTTTCACTGGAACTTCTGAAAAACCCCACACCATAATTCCTCTTCCACCAAATTTCACACTCGGCACAATGAAATCCGAAATGTAGCGTTCTACTGGTAACCTCCAAACCCAGACTGGTACATCAGATTGCCAGATGGAAAAGCGTAATTCATCACTCCAGAGAAGGGGTCCCCACTGCTCTAGAGTCCAGCGGCGATGTGCTTTACACTACTGCATCCCACGCTTTGCATTGGACTTGGTGATGTATGGCTTAGATTCAGCTACTCGGCCATGGAAACCCATTCCATGAAGCTCTCTGCGTACTGTACGTGGGCTAATTGGAAGAGTCACATGAAGTTTGGAGCTATGTTGCAACTGACTGTGAAGAAAGTCTTTGCACTATGCTGACCCCTTTCTGTCACTTTACATGGCCTACCATTTGCTGGCTGAGTTGCTGTTGTTCCCCAAACTCTTCACTTTTCCTATAAAGTTAACTTTGGAATATTTTTCGGAGTAAGGACATTTCACGACTGGATTTGTTGCACAGCTTAAGTGCTTGACTTTATACACCGGGCCAAATGATTAAGACATCTGATTATCATCATTTGGATGGGTGGCCAAATACTTTTGGCAATATCGTGTATTTTATCTATACCCATTTTTTTCAGACTTTAAGGTGTGCTTAAAATCCTTTCGTTTTCTCAAAACTCGACAGTGCGCCTTATAGCCCGGTGCGCCTATTGTAGGGGAATAATCTTGGTTGTGCTTACCGTCCTTGAAGCTGTAATTTTTAGTACATGGTGTAATGATAAGTGTGACCAGTAGATGGCAGTCACACATAAGAGATATGTGTAGACTGCAATATGACTCAAGTAAACAACACTAAAATGTTATATGTTCCATTGAAAATATAGAACATTAACTAAAATCAATCAAAATGGTTTAGTATGACTTTAGTAAGCTAGGAAACCACACCGAATGACGTATTGTACTGTAAAAAAATAATATGACCACTTTTGTATGAAAATATACCTGACTCGACCCGCTCATACGGTAACTCACACTTGTCCAATGTAAAAGTGAACATATACTAAATACACTGAGTGGGACAAAAAGACACAGATTTGAGATACAGTGCTAACATTACACTCACATTTTAACGTCATACTAGGCTAGCCTATTTGCTGAAGCAAAACTACCATATTTTGCGCACTATAGAGCGTACCCACTACATTTTAGAATACATTCCCCCCATATATTAGCCGCACCGGACCATAAGCCGCAGACATTTACGTTGTGAAACGAGAAATTTACACAGAAAGATTTTGTAAATATTTATTTACATACCTTAATTGTTCACAAACGGTGTCTGGAAAACGGATGATCAAACAAAACAGAAGTCATCATCAGAGCTGCGGAAGGTAGCTGTCCAACCAGCTAAACAGACTCAATAAAGCCACGGCGACGTTTTGGTGGGTTTAAAAAACAAAAACAATACAAAAATAAGGCCATTTTAAGTAATAATTCTAACAGACACTTGTTAGCGTGTTAGCATTTTAGCTAATGTTAACCATGCTAGATTTATTATATCACGATAGCACGTAGAAATAAGCATGAAAACATTTTTATAGACATCACACGTGGAACAGTTTGGTAAGTAAGAATTGCTTCAGTCACAAATGTACAAACGTTGCTTTGACTGATGACTGAATAACCCATACAAGTAAAAAACATATGGAAGCCGAGAAGACGGAACAGCACTTGCACTTCCGGTTGAAAGCTCATTCTAAACAGAAGGGCAGCAGACTAATTAGGAGTCTTTGTTTGTTTACTTACTACTAAAAGACAGGTGTCTAGTATGTTCACTATTGTATTTAAGGACTAAATTGCAATAATACACATATGTTTAATGAACCCTAAGATTTTTTGTTAAAATAAAGACAATAAAGCCATTTTTTGTGGTCCCCCTTATTTGGAAAAGTATCAAAATACATTTTGATACCGGCACCAAAATATTGGTATCGAGACAACCCTCCTTTAAAGTATTTTTGGCTTTTTTTTTTTGTAATACCGAATATCCTTGAATTGCCGCAGGGCATATAGTATGCGCCTGCCTTGAATTACTGCCGGGTCAAACTCGCTTCGCAAAATAATTAGCGCATGCTTAGTATTACCGCCGGGTCAAACTCGTGATGTCACGAGTGACACTTCCCATGTCATCATTTTCAAAATGATGACATGGTTTCAATACCAGTAATTTGAAATCGCATAAAGGGAAGAAGATTAAGAGCTATTCAGTAGGATTTAAGGTCCAAGCTATTGAATATGCTAAAAAGAACAGTAAGCAGCTATGTATTATTAATATACCGTAGCTGCGTGTGTCAAATATGAGTCATCAAATGACTCCCGCCTCCTGGTGGTAGTGGGCGCTAGTGATCCTTCTTGCGACTACTCGGCTGCAGAAGAAGTGACAATGAGTGACGTGACATGTGCTAGGACGGATATGACGCGGGAGGTGCACGACGGACCCTTTAGAATGTAACACCACTACTTTGCAGGCTATGTAAACAACTGGGCTGAAATAAAGCATGTTCCAGTCCTAAATACCCAGTGTATTATTTATACAATAACACTTCATGCTGGCAGCAGTGGGATAAAGAGATCACCTACGGATCAGAACGGGAGGGGGAGTTTTCTAAGAATAATTCTGTCGTCGCCCGCACTTGAGGAGCCGAGCTAACAGATAGCAGCGGTCTGATAGCAGTTTTCCAAACTGGACTTTCAATCGAAGCAGGAGGTAATAAAGGAAGATCTCCATCGAGACAGAGAGACTTTTAAAACTGAAGAAAGATAAGGAAGACTTCTATAAACAAGTTATCGATGCTTTTGATCAGAAGGAGCTGGCATGGACTTCATTAATAAGTAAAGGTAAGACCATAATTACGTTTTTTTTAATTAAATGTGCTTCTCATGATGGTATCCTTACATCACACTCAAATTTTTACTGCATGCCTTTGGTAAGTGCTGGAGTGAGAAGAGGTTTTAAAATATTTAGCGCATGCTTACCTTTACCGCATGCCTTTTGGTAAGCGCAGGAGTGAGAAGAGGTTTTAAATTAATTAGCGCCCCGGCGGCAATTCAAGGAAATACTGTATTTGTTTTTCTAATAATATTCACTTAAAAATTGATCCTACCTTTTACATTATCCAAGCCAGTCGGGAATTAATTCGTAGTACACTCGTCCTCAATGGGTAGTTTAGTACGACACGAGCAGCGTTATTTGGAGCATCTTGCAGTTTGCTTGAGTTCATTTCTGTGGCATTTGACCAAATAATACCAATAATCTAAGAGTGACAAAACTAATGAGTCTACTCAAGTTGTCACGGGGCTATTTGGTATACATATTTACAGTGCTTGATTACCGCCACGCTTTTGTCCAACTTCAGTCAAATTTGAATAATTTGACAGTTAGAATATAACATACTGTCAACATTGACAACGTCTATTAAACCTGCTTAATGACACCACAGTCTAATTTAGCACAGGTGATTCATCTAAAAGAGGGGTCTCAAACTCAATTCCCCTCGGGGCCACTGGACGCAGAATCTGGGTGAGGCTGGGCCGCAAGAAAATATTTCTTTAAAAAAAATGTTGCATACTCCTCAGCATGTCTAATTGTATAAAGACGTCTCAAATTGTATCGCTACTTTCTCTTTGCAAATAAGACACGTCGGGGTGGCCCTTTGCTCAACAAAGAAATATTGCATCCCCCACTTTTCCTGGAATTGTCTTTGCTCATCACTAACCTTTCTTTTCACTGCAGGGTTTGAAAAAGACATGTTTGGGGTTGTGGAATATACAAACCCCGTTTCCATATGAGTTGGGAAATTGTGTTAGATGTAAATATAAACGGAATACAATGATTTGCAAATCCTTTTCAACCCATATTCAGTTGAATGCACTACAAAGACAACATATTTGATGTTCGAACTCATAAGCTTTTTTTGTTGTTGCAAATAATAATTAGAATATAATGGCTGCAACACGTGACAAAGTAGTTGGGAAAGGGCATGTTCACCACTGTGTTACATCACCTTTTCTTTTAACAACACTCAGTAAACGTTTGGGACCTGAAGAAACTAATTGTTGAAGCTTTGAAAGTGGAATTCTTTCCCATTCTTGTTTTATGTAGAGCTTCAGTCGTTCAACAGTCCGGGATCTCCGCTGTCGTATTTTACGCTTCATAATGTGCCACACATTTTCCATGGGAGACAGGTCTGGACTGCAGGCGGGCCAGGAAAGTACCCGCTCTCTTTTTGTACGAAGCCACGCTGTTGTAACACGTGCTGAATGTGGCTTGGCATTGTCTTGCTGAAATAAGCAGGGGCGTCCATGAAAAATACGGCGCTTAGATGGCAGCATCTGTTGTTCCAAAACCTGTATGTACCTTTCAGCATTAATGGTGCCTTCACAGATGTGTAAGTTACCCATGCCTTGGGCACTAATGCACCCCCATACCATCACAGATGCTGGCTTTTGATCGTTGCGTCGATAACAGTCTGGATAGTTCACTTCCCCTTTGGTCCGGATGACACGATGTCGAATATTTCTAAAAACATTTTGAAATGTGGACTCATCAGACCACAGAACACTTTTCCACTTTGCGTCAGTCCATTTTAGATGATCTCAAGCCCAGAGAAGCCGGCAGCGTTTCTGGATGTTGTTGATAAAAGGTTTTCGCTTTGCACAGTAGAGCTTTAACTTGCACTTACAGATGTAGCGACGAACTGTATTTAGTGACAGTGGTTTTCTGAAGTGTTCCTGAGCCCATGTGGTGATATCCTTTAGAGATTGATATCGGTTTTTGATACAGTGCCGTCTGAGGGATCGAGGGTCACGGTGATTCAATGTTTCCCAACAGTTTTTTTTCCTCTCGTTTCTGCCTACACACTGTGTCTGCTCGTAAGTACTCTGTGTGTGTGCGCTGCCGTGCATGCTCTTCTGCTCGTAAAACCAGCAATGTCATGACGTGACGACGCTCCGTCTTGCCCGTTAAAAAAATAACAATGTAAAAAATTGCACACTGGTACTTTTCAAACAGTATATTACCGTTTTTGATTCACTAGTACCGCTATACTATACTAGTACCGGTATAGCGTACAACCCTACTGGAAACACATCGTTATGTTTTTGTAGCTAGCAAGTGAGACACAGCATGTTTTTATCAGATTTTATGGGGTTCACTGTAGGGTTGGGCGATATGGCCTTTTATTAATATCTGGATATTTTTAGGCCATGTGACGATACACCATATATATCTCCATATTTTGCCTTAGCCTTGAATGAACACTTGATGCATATAATCACAGCAGTATGATGATTCTATGTGTCTACATTCAAACATTCTTCTTCATACTGCATTAATAAAGGCACATTTTAAACTTTCATGCAGAGAGGGAAATCACAACTAAAAGTGTATTTATGAAACAGTTATTAAGCAGTGGCACAAACATTCATGTCATTTCCAAAACAGGAAGTGCAAGATTGTCAGAGACATTTTAAAACAAGCACTTTTGTGCAGGATGTCACTAAGATGACATATCAAAACAACACTCAATTAAAGTGCACTTTTTGAACAGAACACCACTACAATAGTTGAAAACAAATAAGGTGCACTTTTGTGCATGATGTCACACAAGATATTTCAATAAGTGTAAAAAAAAATGAGCTGCATAAAAGGAAATCAAATAGTGTATGTCCTTCGTTATGTGGTACGTTCCTGTGGATGTTATCTCCTTCTGTTGTTGACTATTTTTTTCATACGGTGTTGATCTGGAAATTGTTGCTTCGGCATTTTGTGGGTGTGGCACTGAACAAAGATGTTGACATGCAGTTTCAAGCACTCTTCATTCTCTAGCGCAGTGGTTCTCAACCTTTTTTTCAGTGATGTACCCCCTGTGAATTTTTTTTTAATTCGAGTACCTTCTAATCAGAGCAAAGCATTTTTGGTTGAAAAAAAGAGATAAAGAAGTAAAATACAGTACTATGTCATCAGTTTCTGATTTATTAAACCGTATAACAGTGCAAAATAGTGCTCATTTGTAGTTGTCTTTTTTGAACTATCCTTCCATCCATTTTTTCTGCGTATTCCCTTTGGGGTCGCGGGGGGCGCTGGTGCCTGTCTCAGCTACAAGCGGGCGGAAGGCGGAGTACACCCTGGACAAGTCGCCACCTCATCGCAGGGCTTTCTTGAACTATTTGGAAAAAAAAGATATATAAAAACTAAAAACTTGTTGAAAAATAAACAAGTGATTCACTTATAAATAAAGATTTCTACACATAGAAGTTATCATCAACTTAAAGTGCCCTCTTTGGGGATTGTAATAGAGATCCATCTGGATTCATCAACTTAATTGTAAACATTTCTTCACAAAAAAAGACATTTTTAACATCAATATTTATGGAACATGTCCACAAAAAAATCTAGCTGTCAACACTGAATATTGCATTGTTGCATTCTTCATATTTTCTTGAAGTATTATTCAATAAATATATTTATAAAGGATTTTTGAAGTGTTGCTATTTTTAGAATGTTTGAAAAAAATCTCACGTACCGCTTGGCATACCTTCAAGTACCCCCAGGGGTACGCGTACCCCCATTTGAAAATCATTGCTCTAGCGGGTGACTTTTCAAATGATGCTACAAATTAGCAGTGTTGCTATTTTTTGTAGCAAGGCTTTTGCCGCATAATTGTTCAACATCTTCCCGCTTGAATCCAAACCACCGCCAGACGATGCACCTTGTACTGTTTTTCTTGGGAATTAATCCTTCCCCCATTTGTTACCAGATTCGCACCTTCTCTCTCTCCTATTACCACTCGCACCACTCCGCTAGCATCACAGCTAACGTTACCCATGTTGCTACCTCTCTGCACGTGTGACGCATGTAAGAATGTTCGCTTGTTTACGTCTCTGTGAGAAGGAGAGACAAGAAAGAGTGAGAAGAGCCTGTAGTGTAATGCCCGCAGCTAAGAGCAACTGCGTGAGAACGTATACTCCAATATCGCCATATAGTCATTTTCTATATCGCACAGAGAAAAACCCAGCCCTAGTTAACTGTTACAATAGTGATGTCCATACCCAAAGTATTTGGCAGCCATCTAAAGTGTAACATTTAGCCGAGAGACCATGAATTGATTAACATGGACCCCGACTACTAATGAAGGTTTCAATCAATCAATCAAAAACCGCTCGCATTCCGTAAACATCGTACTGTATGTCGAGATACTCCTGTTTTTTTTTTTTTAAGCCTTGCGAAAGAAAGCTGAGCACATGCATTGAATTGCTGGCACCTTGACGGACCTTTTTATTAAAAATCAACTTTGAGTATTGTAATTGTTTCTACAGCTGGATGACTTCACGAGTTGAAGTAAAGCCATCGTGTCCAAGAGTGCCATTTCTTATGTTATTGTAGTACACTCACGCAAAATATCTTTATTTAAAATCATGTTATGTCCTATTACGTGGATCATGGCCAGGTTTCTGTCGTGTGTGTGCGTGCCAGGATCCGTGAACACTATCCATTACCGGCATGTATCACTTTTTCAAAGTAAAAGAAACAAACAAAAAAAACGAGAAGGCCTGTGTGTTTAGAGCCATTGTGTGCGTGTACGAGTCAGATGTTGTGTGTTTGCATTCAGTCAATCAGCGTACTTCACCTGTGAAAGTGCAACATCAGCACAGTCCCACGCACACATGACTTACGGCCACTGGCACCAGGAACACTTTTCTCCACTCTGCCTAGTTACGCCAAATCTCCGCTGCATTCCTTGCAGCACACACGTATTCTGGCACACTATCACACACACACACACACACACATGCACGCCCAGACATTATCCTGACGGCGTGCAGAAGAGGCAGGGCTCTGGTTTCATTCACGCTGGAGGCAGCTGCTAGGTTAGAGTCTCGTGTTTGCACGCTCCACGTCGGAGATATCGTCTCTGGTGAGTACGTAGAATGCGACTGAATAAAAGGCAGCTTGTCTTCCAAATTGTTGTCCTAGAGAGAGGCGACCTAAGCTACGAGTTGTTGTGCCATTTGTGCAAGTCTGAACATATAAACAATGAGCAGTGTTCCACTTTTTGTTGCGTTGACATTTACAGAAACTTTATCAGTACGTGTGCTCTTAATCTGGTGCTATAGTTGCATGTTTATTTTCCGCTCCATGGGCATTCCACTTGCGGTACACCATATGGAGGTATTGGGGTACGTGAAAATATTTACGTCGTTCTGTGAAGACGTACACATGTCTCCAGGGATTTGTTTTTCGACACTTATCCAGCAGAACATTTGGGAGACCATCGGTAACTGATGTTAGACCCAGAAGACACAGTCACTACGTTTTCATGCACTAAGTTAGTCGGATTTCTCAAGTAGTTTGGTTTTCTGTATTTTCTAGCCTATAATTTGAAGTCCCAGTGTCCATGCACACTCTCGAATGAAACTATTGCTCATACGCCGTGCTTCCCGTACACTTACTTCCTTTGAGCGCGGATAAATTTGTTACTAGGTTAGAGTCTCGTGTTTGCGCGCTCCACGTCGGAGATATCGTCTCTGGTGAGTACGTAGAATGCGACTGATAAAAGGCAGCTTGTCTTCCAAATTGTTGTCCTAGAGCAGGGGTCGGCAACCTTTACCACTCAAAGAGCCATTTCGACCCGTTTCACAAAATGAGGAAGACATTGGGAGCCGCAACTATTCTCGCCAAAATCTTCTGGTGGTCACCCAGATGACAAGAATGAGGGCATGCTATGAAGTCATTGCCTTAAACACTTTCTACAACATGTACAAACTGCTTGCCTGTCCAGCGACATGTTGTGAGAGGCTTCCGCAGATGCACGCACACAACTGGAAGGCATACTGGGTGACACAGAGTACACTGACGGTTGTGATATAAACAACTTTAACACTCCTACTAATATGCGCCACATTGTGAACCCACACAAAAGAAGAATGACAAACACATTTCGGGAGAAAATTCTCACAGTAACACAACATAAACGCAACACAACAACTACCCAGAATCCTTTGCATCCATGGTACATCCTGACTGTTATACACCCCGCGAGCACCAAACCCCGCCCACCTCAACCACGCAGGGGGGTGGGGGGGTTTGGTGCTCGCGAGGTGTTTAGAGCCGAACTATTTGAGAAACCACTCTAATTTAGTGCATGGACACGTACTGACTGATGCTTGCACACAGAACGGCCTTTGCCGACCTGTCAGAGGAACAGAACTCTCCAACACGTCTTGATGGACTGAATGACGAAAGAGGTCTCGCGCAGGGGGTTTTCAAAGTGTGCCACTGTTGGGTCAAAATTGACTATTCCTAAAAATATGTCATCGTTTGTTGTCAAAGCTTATGATGACTGTTATGACAATAATGATGATTAGATCAACTGATGCTAATATGACTTGTTTGACATATGACATGCATGATAAAAAAGAGGTTGTCGTGCAGAGAGGAATATAAAGAAGATGCTCCTAAGATGAGCGCGATCACTGGAATGTAATCAATCCCTGGTATGTAATCACCACTGTTTGTTGTAGATGTAAATACTGATTATTTACTTGGCAATGGAAAATATTTGGTCTTTGTGCTATTCCGTTGCTCTTCCGCATTGTATTTAAAGGGGAACATTATCACCAAACCTATGCAAGCGTCAATATATACCTTGATGTTGCAGAAAAAAGACCATGTATTTTTTTAACCGATTTCCGAACTCTAAATGGGTGAATTTTGGCAAATTAAACGCCTTTCTGTTCATCGGTCTTTTAGCGATGACGTCAGAACGTGACGTCACCGAGGTAATACACCCGCCATTTTCATTTTCACATTACAAACACCGGGTCTCAGCTCTGTTAGTTTCCGTTTTTTCGACTATTTTTTGGAACCTTGGAGACATCATGCCTCGTCGGTGTGTTGTCGGAGGGTGTAACAACACTAACAGGGAGGGATTCAAGTTGCACCACTGGCAAGAAATCTGCCGCCAGACCCCCATTGCCAGAGTGTCTGCACATTTTACCGGCGATGCTAAGACAGACATGGCACAGAGATGTATGGATAACCTGCAGATGCATTTGCAAGGATTAAGTCAACGAAATCACAAAGGTGAGTTTTGTTGATGTTATCGACTTATGTGCTAATCAGACATATTTGGTCACGGCCTGACTGCCAGCTAATCGATGCTAACATGCTACGCTAATCGATGCTAACATGCTATTTACGCTAGCTGTATGTACATTTGAAACTAGATACCCACATTTAAAGCGAAACAAACACTTACCAATCGACGGATTTAAGTTGCTCCAGTGTCTCAAGATGCGAAAGTCCTGATTGTTTGGTCCGCACATTTTACCGGCGATGCTATTAAGGCAGCCATGGTATGGGCCACTTCATTAGGTACACCCATGCTATGGCCGAATAGCGTCAATAGCTATTCGCTCAATAGCTTCAATTTCTTCTTCAATTTCGTTTTCGCTATCTGCCTCCATACTCCGACCATCTGTTTCAATACATGCGTAATCTGTTGAATCGCTTAAGTCGCTGAAATCCGAGTCTGAATCCGAGCTAATGTCGCTATATCTTGCTGTGGCAACCGCCATGTTGTTTGTATTGGCAGCCCTGTATGACGTCACAGGGAAATGGATAGTGGTTTCGAAGATAGCGAAAATAAGGCACTTTAAAGCTTTATTTAGGGATATTCCGGGACCGGTAAAATTTTGAAAAAAACTTAAAGAAATACAACAAGCCACTGGGAACTGATTTTTATCGTTATTAATCCTTTTGCAATTGTGATAATGTTCCCCTTTAAGGTTGTCCCCTCAACAGACCAACACCTATAAATAGTTAAATGGTGTGGAATAGACTCAAGAGAATCTATTGGAAGTGAGGTAGAAAGAATCCTCTCGGCTCTTCTCTGCCTTTTTAAATCCAGGAAGGCTAAAATCCCAAATAACTTGACAGGTTCCATGAGCTGTGCTTTGAGAAAACACAATACCATTGGGGACTACCAATCTCCAAAAAAAACTATTTTTTGGGGATTATTTTGTGAAATATTTTTACTTTTTGAATGAAGTTAGCTCACTGGGTTTGAAAATTTTTTTTTTCTTTATTTGGTTTCATGCTGCTGCTCCCACTCCTGCAAACTAAGATAGGATAGGTCTGTCTTGTCATTGCACAAGTACAACGAAACTTTGTTTTCAGCACGAACCCATTCAAAATTACATTACCGTAGTTTTCGGACTGTAAATTTAGTTTTTTTCATAGTTTGGCCGGGGGTGCGACTTATACTCAGGAGCGGCCTATGTGTGAAATTATTAACACATTACCGTAAAATATCAAATAATATTATTTAGCTCATTCACGCAAGAGACAAGACATATAAGATTTCATTGGATTTAGAGATTAGGAGTGACAGATTGTTTGGTAAACTTATAGCATTTTGCATATGTTATAGTTATTTGAATGACTCTTACCATAATATGTTACGTTAACATACCAGACACCTTCTCAGTTGGTTATTTATGCCTCATATAACGTACACTTATTCAGCCTGTTGTTCATTATTCTTTGTTTATTTAAAATTGCCTTTGAAATGTCTATTCTTGGTGTTGGATTTTATCAAATAAATTTCCCCAAAAAATGCGACTTATACTCCAGTGCGACTTATATATGTTTTTTTCCTTCTTTATTATGCATTTTCGGCAGGTGCGACTTATACTCCGAAAAATACGGTATATAATAACTGAACCGAAGGACTTACAAAAGTTATTTGTGTTCACGTCTGAAGATGAGAACCACAGAAGGCCGTATGACTTTAAACATCCAACAGTGTGAACAAATTTGAAACACGTGTGCTTGTCTTTTGCTGGTGTGAAAGCATGGAATTCTCTTAACAAAGACTTAAAAAGATGTAAGAATATATTTGAATTTAAAACGAGTTACAAAAAGAGAAAACTGGGATTGTATCAAACTGAATTTTGATTTAGATTAAACGTGTCATTGTGAAAATGCTTAAAGGAAAATTAAAAAGTATGTTGGAGTTCAGGTGTTGGTGGAGGGTACAGTTATAAAGTCATCCAAAAATATTTTTGTTAATAAGGGGGCAGATAAATATAAGAATAGTATTCTTCCCTCCGCTCATTTCTGATCATGGAAATGTATAAGAAACAAAAAACAATGAAATTGTCAACGGTACGTGGCTTGTATATATGCATTTTCATGAAAGGAATAAAAATAAATTAAAGCTGCAAGCAGCGTTGGTCGGATCCGCCTTTGGCTGCTGCCCCCGAGACCCACGGCCGGATAAGCGTTAGAAGACGCCTTGGAGCCACTATTTTGAGAATCTAATGCATTGTGAAAGTAATGCAGTTGTTGTATTGAAGTGAAAATATCAAACTTCCTGTTGATTTTTGCTAAAGTATGTTGATTATTAAAATGTAGGTCTAAGTGAGACCTACATAGTGTTTTTTGTTTCATGTCTCTCTGACATTCCTGCCGGAAGTTACAAGCAGTTTTGTCTGTGTTTTCTTCCTAGGAGCAGTTTGTCCGTGTTGTATTCCTAGGGGGGCGGTAGAGCGCAATTTTGAGTTTTGAGGTTAGGTTTTTTTCATCAGATCGCAATTTTTGCCAGTCCTGATGTGTGTCAAGTTTGGTGAGTTTAGAAGCATTTTAAGGGGGTCAAATAACAGCTCAAAGAGGCAAAAATGAAATTTTTTAGGAGACTTTGCACGGGTTCTTTGAAGGCGCGTAAAATCAAAACCTGAGAACTTATCAAAACTCTGTTCTATACTTTTAATCAGAAGGGTTCAATCTCTCTCCTGTGTGAGGCTGAAGCCAAAACCACAAACGCACTCAGAGGAGATAATGTTTGAAGAAAGGTGACCGGTTTTTACAAAACTTTTGTTTTGAAGGGGGGGTTGCAAACTTCCTGTTGATTTTTGTTGGGGGTTGTCAATCTATGAAATGTAGGTCTAAGCGAGACCTACATAGAGGTTTTTGTTTCATGTCTCTCCGACATTCTTAACGGAAGTTACAAGCAATTTTGTCTGTGTTTTCTTCCTAGGAGCAGTTTTTTCAGTGTTTTATTCAAAAATAGCGCTAGAGCGCAATTTTGAGTTTGTTTTTTTCATTAGATCGCAATATTCGCCAGTCCTTATGTGTGCGCCAAGTTTGGTGACTTTTGAAGCATTTTAAAGGGGTCAAATTACAGCGCAAAGCGGCAAAAATTGAATTTTTTGCGAAAGTTTTATTTTGAAGGGGTTTTTGCCAACTTCCTGTAGATTTTTGCTGAAAGAAGTGAGTGTATGAAAATTGGGTCTAAGTCAGACCTACATAGGAGTTTTTGTTTCATGTCGCTATGACACTCCTAACAGAAGTTACATGCAGTTTTGTCTGTAATTTTTTTCCTAGGGGGCGCTAGAGCGCAATTTTCATTTTGGGGGATTGGTTGCTTAATATGTTAGGAAGGTTTGCTATACCGACGTGTGTGTCAAATTTGGTGAGTTTTGAAGCATGTTAAGGGGGTCAAATTACAGCGCGCAGGTGCGAAATAATAATAAAACACAGCAGTTTCAATAGGGTCCTTGGCCCATGGCAAAGGACTCCACATGAGTCCTTTGCCATGGGCTTGCGGACCCTAATGATAAATGATGATGATAAAATTAGACAAACAGGAACGCTGATGGGTCGCCGCAAGGCGCCCCAGGAAAGATGTGAAAAGGGTAAATGCTGGGGAAGGATGAGTAAAAAAATACAATCCAGACTGGGCTCCTAAGCGGGAGTGGGAAACAAAACCTCCATAGCAAACCACATACAGTGGGGCAAAAAAGTATTTAGTCAGCCACCGATCGTGCACGTTCTCCCACTTAAAATGATGACAGAGGTCTGTAATTTTCATCATAGGTACACTTCAACTGTGAGAGACAGAATATGAAAAAAAAATCCAGGAATTCACATTGTAGGAATTTTAAAGAATTTATTTTTAAATTATGTTGGAAAATAAGTATTTGGTCAACCATTCAAAGCTCTCACTGATGGAAGGAGGTTTTGGCTCAAAATCTCACGATACATGGCCCCATTCATTCTTTCCTTAACACGGATCAATCGTCCTGTCCCCTTAGCAGAAAAACTGCCCCAAAGCATGATGTTTCCACCCCCATGCTTCACAGTAGGTATGGTGTTCTTGGGATGCAACTCAGCATTCTTCATCCTCCAAACACAACGAATTGAATTTATACCAAAAAGTTATATTTTGGTTTCATCTGACCACATGACATTCTCCCAATCCTCTGCTGTATCATCCATCTATCCATTTTGGTATAAACTCAACTTGTCGTGTTTGGAGGAAGAAGAATACTGAGTTGCATCCCAAGAACACCACACCTACTGTGAAGCATGGGGGTGGAAACATCATGCTTTGGGGCTGTTTTTCTGCTAAGGGGACAGGACGATTGATCCGTGTTAAGGAAAGAATGAATGGGGCCATGTATCGTGAGATTTTGAGCCAAAACCTCCTTCCATCAGTGAGAGCTTTGAATGGTTGACTTATTTTCCACCATAATTTACAAATAAATTCTTTAAAATTCCTACAATGTGAATTCCTGGATTTTTTTCCCCACATTCTGTCTCTCACAGCTGAAGTGTACCTATGATGAAAATTACAGACTTCTGTCATCATTTTAAGTGGGAGAACTTGCACAATCGGTGGCTGACTAAATACTTTTTTGTCCCACTGTATACATATTACAACGTACATCTGGAGATATCTAGCAACAGAGGTGAGGGAGTGGGGGGGCCATGGTGGCAGGCCGCAGCTCTATTTGCATCAAGGGTGGGGTATGTGTGTGTGTGGAGTATATTTTTTTGTGGATGCTTGTGTGTGTGTAAGCCTGCAGTGTGTCTCTGTTCCGCGGGCCTTGATGTTGTGCAGCCGAAACTAGACTAGGTGTGTTCCAATACTTCGGTCTCACATAATAGTGCCAGTGGAGTTACTCCCGGAATAATGGTAAACTATATGTTCGGCATATGTGGTCTAGGCAGGCAAATGTTTCTACCAAGAATGTGTTCCCACTTGGCAGAATTTAAGTAGATTAAGCGCACAAAGGGAGGGGAGGGGGCCCACCGCTGATGGAGTGCAAGGGGCCATTAGTGACAGGACCTACATTACAGCCCGCTTCGTTTCAACTTCTCTTGTTGCCCTTTGTTTTGGACGGATTTGACTTCATTTAGCTCCTCCTGTGGATTTTTTTTTTTTTTTTTTTTAGCTGAAATGAGAATTCCTTTTGTCCCTCAGGAAGCCCGCTGAGAGGAAGCAGCTGCAGCTCGCTGCCATGTTGCCATCGCTCGCTTGATTTGTCATTTCCTGTGACCACCATGAGCGGGAGTAGTCCCTAAAGCGTCCTCATTACACCTCGGTGTTTCTCTTTTTCTCTCTTGTGGCAGAACATGAGGATATGGACGTGACGCGCTCGGATATTTACTAACATCTGACCGGATTCACCTTTTTGGAGAAGTTGAGTAGGCCCGAACCAATGGCGACCACAGAGACTAAAAAGGCCGGAAGCGCCGCCGCCGCCGGGTTGTCGTGGGCAAGGGTCTGCAAGGAGTGCGGGCAGCAGCACGAGGGCCTGGACTCCCACCTGTACGAGTACCCCGAGGACGTGGACGACGAGCTGATGTGCCACATCTGCCTGCAGCCACTCATCAGACCCATGGACACGCCGTGTGGCCACACCTATTGCTTTTATTGTCTGAGCAGCTTCTTGAAAGACCAAGACTTTTGCCCGGTGGACCGCCAGCGGCTGCAGCTCAACCGCTGTCGCCCCTCCAGCCTGCTGGTCAGGAACCTGCTGGACAAGCTGACTGTGGTGTGTCCTCACACTGCAGAATGCCAGAAGCAGATGCAACGCTGTGAACTTCAGCCTCATCTGCACAACAGGTACCACTCTTTGATCGGTCAAAGTAATAACAGCAATAATGGTAGTACCTTACTTTGCATCATTTGTATATATTACAGGAAAAACACACCATATTTTTCCGTCAAAAGGCGCACTTAAAGGCCTACTGAAATGAGATTTTCTTATTTAAACAGGGATAGCAGGTGCATTCTATGTGTCATACTTGATCATTTCCCGATATTGCCATATTTTTGCTGAAAGGATTTAGTAGAGAGCATCGACGATAAAGTTCGCAACTTTTGGTCGCTAATAAAAAAGCTTTGCCTGTACCGAAAGTAGCAGACGATGTGCGGGTGACGTCATGGGTTGTAGGGCTCCTCATATTGTTTATAATCATAGCCACCAGCAGCAAGAGCGATTTGGACCGAGAAAGCGACGATTTCCCCGTTAATTTGAGCGAGGATGAAATATTTGTGGATGAGGAAAGTTACAGTGAAGCACTAGAAAGAAAAAAAAAAGGCGACGGCAGTGGGAGCGATTCAGATGTTCTTAGATACATTCACTAGGATAATTCTGGAAAATCCTTTATCTGCTTATTGTGTTACTAGTGTTTTAGTGAGATTATAAAGTCATACCTGAAAGTCGGAGGGCTGCGGTGACCGCCAGTGTCTCTGAGGGAAGCCATTGGACTATCCAAGAAAGTCACAGCTGCCTTTTTGACAGCTGCTGCAGGAGGACGCAAACTCTGCTCAAGTCTCATGTAAGAGCCGACTTAATATCACAATTTTCTCATCCAAAAACTTGCTGGTTGACATGTGGTAGAGAAACATGTTCGCTTGACCGCTCTGTTCCATATTAAAGCTTCACAACAAACAAAGAAACCCCGGCTGTGTTTTGGTTGCTAAAGGCAGCTGCAATCCACCGCTTTCCACCAACAGCATTCTTCTTTATAGTCTCCATTATTAATTGAACAAATTGCAAAACATTCAGCAACACAGATGTCCAAAATACTGTGCAATTATGCGATGAAAAGAGACTACGCTTAGCCGTGAGTGGTGCTGGGCTGAAATGTCCGCTCCAACCAATAACGTCACAAGCACGCGTCAACATAAGCGTCATCATTCCGCAAAATTTAAAATGGCAATTTAGTAAACTAAAAAGGCCGTATTGGCATGGGTTGCAATGTTAATATTTCATCATTGATATATAAACTATCCGACTGTGCTGTCGGTAGTAGTGGGTTTCAGTAGGCCTTTAAAATCATTTTCCTTTGTTAAAAATAACCCGGTGCGCCTAATGTACGGAATGTTTCTGGTTGTACTTACCGCATAATTGCCAACATTGAGACCTCCGAATTCGGGAGATGGGGGGCGGGGTTGAGGGGACGGGGTTTGGTGGTAGCGGGGGTGTATTTGTAGCATGTTACGGTGCGGATGTTCTCCCGAAATGTGTTTGTCATTGTACAAGCAATACTTTAATAACTTAATAGTGCAAAATCAACTTTCAAAAAAAACATCAATGGTAGGGGTGTAACGGTACGTGTATTTTTATTGAACCGTTTCGGTACGGGGGTTTCGGTCCGGTTCGGAGGTGTATCAAACAGGTTTGTAAGCTGAAGTCCTAACAAGCTGCTCTGCTTTCTGCCTCTGTCTCAGCACCCAGCATTGTCCCACCCACACAACCATCTGATTGGTTACATACAAAGCCAATCAGCAGTGCGTATTCAGAGCGATGTAACAGCCAATCAGCAGTGCATATTCAGAGCGCATGTAGTCAATGCTTCAGCGTCGAGCAGATAGGTGTTTAGCATGTGAGCAGCGGACAGCGTACTCTCCCCAAATTATAAAAAAACACCTCCAAGTCACAAGTACTACTAACATCACTATGAGCCCGTTAACCTTCTAGAAACTTAAACTGCAGCTCAGCTCGCTCGCAGTTCCGGCTTCAGGTGAAGGCTAATTAGCTTTTAGCGTAACGTTAGCTCATTTTGCTGTGTGCGTGTGTTAGGGGCAGCAAAGCCCTGTCTGTTTGTTATTTCACATGAACTCCATGGTGTTTAGGGATGAATAGTCTCTCCTATTGCTATTGTACTATTTTTTCAGCTATAGTTATATTAATCATTAGTAATGTAGCAGCCTAGTTTTGAATGGCAGGGTCCCTGCTATCACATTTACAAATATAACATTTACAGACTAAAAATCAACTATAGGCTCCCCAAATGCTGTAATAAATTAAGCATGATGAATTGACTTGAAACTGTTTAATGTTGCTCTTTTTATATGTAGAACAAAAGTTTTGGTCATTTTATTTAATCAAAGCAACAACTTAAGGCAGTTTAATGTGGATCAACATGGGCAGAATTATTATAGTGTTCCCAATGTTAAAAGGATAAAGCCATTGTTTACAAATTTGGTAAATATATAACCAAAAAGTTTATATTTTGTTGTTTTCTTGCTGTACCGAAAATGAACCGAACCGTGACCTCTAAACCGAGGTATGTACCGAACAACCCTAATCAATGGTATATTAAATACAATTGAAATAAAAAATTAAATGCCTCTTTTTTACTTGCAGCCTTCTGAGGAAAATATCAAGACTAACTTGGTGGGTGGGGGCGGGGTGTATATTGTAGCGTCCCGGAAGAGTTAGTGCAGCAAGGGGTTCTGGGTATTCTTTTTTTTTTTTTCTTTGTCATGAAAAAGGGAGATTTTTGTCATGAAAAAGGGAGGTTTTTTTGGGTTGGTACACTAATTGTAAGGTTTTTTTTATGTTGATTTAATAAAAAATAAATAAATTAATTAAAATTAATTAAAAAATTCTTCTGTGGCCCGGTACCAATCGAGCTCTTAAAGACTGATGATTTTTGTGATTTAGTGCAGGAGTTTAAACAAAAAAGTTGAAAAAAAAGGCCTGAAAAAATAGCTTAAAATGCGACAAATATCAAAAGCATACATGAAAAATTAAACATGTTGACAAAGCAAGCTAAAAGTGATGCATCTAGACTAATACACTCCTCGCTAAAAAAAGAAGATTAAATATGAATACATTATCATTAAGACGGCCGCTGAGCTTGATCTTTGGACTATAGCGCGTGGAAGGCGCACTGGAGAAGCACATTGAAATGCATGCACTTAATCCCTGTTTGCCTGGCATCCTTACGAGACACACAACTTCTCTCGCTGAGGACAGGAACTTCCTCAACGCGCTCTGCCGGTTGCCAAGCAACAACCCTCCAGCCCGAGCTCAGCCTCCATGCTAAGCTAACCGGTTGATGGCCGTGAGAGCAGTGCTTAATGGCCACGTACGAGAGTGCTATTGATCGTGTCTAATTGTCTGCTAAACAAGCCGTTAAGCATGTTTTGTAAATTAGACGTTGTACGGTAAACTCACTGGTCCTAGCATTTGGCATGCCTGCTTTTTATTGATATACTCCAAAATTGTGTAGTTGGTCATTCAATCATGCCTAAAGAGTTGTACATAAGGTTTTGTTTACCTTATTTTGCCACAACAGTACGTGTGGATCTTATTTGATAGTACACCGACTTAAGTGTATGATATAATAACGTTGCTCCATCTAATGCCAGGTCTTGAAAATATTTAACATACAAGTTCAGTCATTGATCATTGCCTCAAAAAAAAAAAAGAGCTGCGGTCGCTTTGGATTGTGTAACACTTTCCTGAGGCACAGCTGCAGACACACAAAAGTTGGGGTCGCGGAGTTTGACGCGAGCTATAAATCAGTCCCTGTCTTGTCCGCATGGTCAGCGAGGTGCTTATCGTGTCCGAGGTCGGCCATGACGCAGCCTCATTGTGGTCGGCGGCCTGTCCTGCTGCAGCCCTCTGTGCAAACAACCGAGGGAGCAAAGTTCGAAGGCGAGGAAGCTGCAATGCACTGGAATTAACTCTTCTCACGCATCGGGCGTTCTGTATCTATCAAGCACGTGTTTTTTGTCTCTGTTGTTAGAATAGAACAGAATAGAAAGTACTTTATTGATCCCTGGGGGAAAATCAGCACCAAAGTTCGCTCACAATAAACACCTAGATATTTTTTTACATGTGAATAATACAAATACAGTCTATTATACAGCATTATTAACATGTGAATAATATAGTCTATTATATAGCATTATTCACATGTGAATAATATAAATACAGTCTATTATACAGCATTATTCACATGTGGATAATATACAGTAAATACAGTCTATTATATAGGATTATTAACATGTGAATAATATAGTCTATTATATAGCATTATTCACATGTAAATAATATAAATACAGTCTATTATACAGAATTATTCACATTTGAATAATATAAATACAGTCTATTTTACAGCATTATTCACATGTGGATAATATACAGTAAATACAGTCTATTATACAGCATTATTCACATGTGAATAAAATAAATACAGTCTATTATACAGCATTATTCACATGTGGATAATATAAATAGTCTATTATACAGCATTATTCACATGTGGATAATACAAATAATGTATTATACAGCATTATTTACATGTGAATAATATAGTCTATTATACAGTATTATTCACATGTGAATAATATAAATACAGTCTATTATACAGCGTTATTTACATGGGGATAGTATACCGTAAATGCAGTCTACTATACAGCATTATTCACTTGTGAATGATATAAATACAGTCTATTATACAGCATTATTCACATGTGAATAATATAAATACAGTATATTATACAGCATTATTTACATGTGAATAATATGAATACAGTATATTATACAGCATTATTCACATGTGAATAATATAAATACAGTCTATTATACAGCATTATTCACATGTGGATAATATAAATACAGTCTATTATACAGCATTATTCACATGTGAATAAAATTTATACTAGGGGTGTAACGGTATGTGTATTTGCATTGAACCGTTTCGGTACGGGGGTTTCGGTTCAGTGCGGAGGAATACCAAATGAGTTCCACATGAACATATGAAGTAGCCGCCTTTGCTAAAGTCTTAATAAGCAGCTCCGCTCCGTTCTGCCTCTGTCTCCTACACAGCACCCAGCATTGTCCCACCCGCACAACCATCTGATTGGTTATAACAGCCAATCAGCAGTGCGTATTCAGAGCGCATGTAGTCAGCGCTTCAGCGTCGAGCAGATAGGTGTTAACCAGGTGAGCAGCAGACTCTCCCCAAATTATACTAAACACTTCCAAGTCAACTACTACTAACATCACTATGAGCCCGTTGATCTTCTAGAAACAAACTGCAGCTAAGCTCACTCGCAGTCCTGGCTTTAGGTAAAGGCTAGTTAGCTTTTAGCGTAACATTAGCTCATTTTGCGGTGTGTGTGTGTGTTACGGACATTGTTGATTGAGGTGTGTTGAAGCAGCAAAAAAGGACAATATGTTAAATGAAGAGTTTCTGTCTCTGATAGTTGATATAATAATGTAAGTGCATCATAAAGCCTACATGAACTCCATGGTATTCAGGGATGAATAGTCTCTCCTATTGTTATTGTGCTATTTTTTCAGCTATAGTTACATTAATCATTAGTAATGTAGCAGCCTAGTTTTGAATGGCAGGGTCCCTGCTATCACATTTACAAATATAACATTTACAGACTAAAAATCAACTATAGGCTCCCCAAATGCTGTAATAAATTAAGCATGATGAGTTGACTTGAAACTGTTTAATGTTGCACTTTTTATATGTAGAAGAAAAGTTGTGTCGTTTTATTTAATCTGAGCAACACGTTGAGGCAGTTTAATGTTGATTAACGTGGGCAGAATTATTATAGTGTTCCCAATGTTAAAAGGATAAAGCCATTGTTTACAAATTTGGTAAATAAATAACCAAAAAATTAATATTTTGTTGTTTTCTTACTGCATCGAAAATGAACCGAACCGTGACCTCTTAACCGAGGTATGTACCGAATTGAAATTTTTGTGTATCGTTACACCCCTAACACATACAGTATAGTATACAGCATTATTCACATGTGAATAACATAAATACAGTCTATCATACAGCATTATTCACATGTGAATAACATAAATACAGTCTATTATACAGCATTATTTACATGTGAATAATATAAATACAGTCTATTAAACAGCATTATTTACATGTGAATAATATAAATACAGTCTTATACAGCATTATTCACATGTGAATAATAGAAATACAGTATATTATACAGCGTTATTTACATGGGAATAATATACCATAAATGTTGTCTTATTATACAGCAATATTCACATGTGAAAAATATGAATGCAGTCTATTATACAGCATTATTCACATGTGAATAATATAAATACAGTATATTATACAGCATTATTTACATGTGAATAATATAAATACAATATTTTATACAGCATTATTCACATGTGAATAATAGAAATACAGTATATTATACAGTGTCATTTACATGGGAATAATATAAATGCAGTCTATTATACAGCATTATTCACATGTGAATAATATAAATACAGTATATTATACAGCATTATATACATGTGAATAATATAAATTCAGTCTATTATACAGCATTATTCACATGTGAATAACATAGTCTATTATATAGCATTATTCACATGTGAATAATATAAATACAGTATATTTTACAGCATTATTCACATGTGAATAATATAGTCTATTATACAGCATTATTCACATGTGAATAATGTAAATGCAGTCTATTATACAGCATTATATACATGTGAATAATATAAATACAGTATATTACACAGCATTATTTACATGTGAATAATAGAAATACAGTATATTATACAGCATTATTCACATGTGAATAATACAAATACAGTATTATACAGCATTATTTATATGTGAATAATGTAAATACAGTCTATTTATTGATACACTCCAGATATGTATTGTGTAGTTGGTCATTCAATTATGCCTAAAGAGTTATACATACGGTTTTGTTTACCTTTTTTTGCTACAATAGTAAGTGTGGATCTTTTTTATGGGTGCACCTACTAAATTGTTCTCTCTAAGGTTGTTCCATCTAATGCCAGATCTTGAAAATATTCAACATACAAGTTCAGTCATTAATCATAACCTTGAAAAAAATGAGCTGTGGTCGCTTTGAATGGTTATGTCATCCGTTCTCTTCCCACCTCACTCATTCTGTCATCACTTCATCCCCGCTTTCCTTCCCCTAGATGCCCTGCTTTTAGGAGGCTGCGGGAGGAAGCTGAGAAGAGGAAGAGGCCCTCATGGAATGAACTGAAGGCGCGTAAAGGCGACTACGAGTTGTCTGCTGCTGATGCTAAACATTCGGAAACGCCGCCGCAGAGCGCCACCAGAGACCAGCCCGACCCCGGACTCATTAACCCTGCCTATGAAGAAAGTGAGGAGGGTATGGAAACATTTCATTATCAATATAAAAACACCCCTTTGCATAAGAGAATATCTAAGACGGTGTGATAACGATGAAAGCCGAATGTTTACACAAGATAATAGGAATTGTGCAGGGAGAAGAATTGCTGATGAGTCCCAAGTCTGCCCAGGTGAATCATTACCGTGGCTGTTGGAACACGCAGCTGTACACCTTTCCACCGGAAAATCACTATGAGCGTTTTGTAAGTCTGTCTGGAAGTAAATCCAGTCACCCGGCAAACTGAATTGACTATTGGTTCCTCTTGAACACATTTCTCTGGTTTCTTACCAATGCCAACGCAGCAAACCAGTAAGGAGTTTGTGAACCAACACTGGGAGAGTCACCCGTTCCTCATCTGTTTGTTGAACTGTGTACATCGAACATCACGTGCGTGTTAGCCGCACGTTATTGACACAGCGTTATGTAACGCCCAGCACTTTGACCTGCGGGCGTCGATAGAAACATGCACAAAGTGTGTTTAATGCGTTTGTTTCAATTAACTGCAGAACCCTAGAAAAGGCAGATTTCATGCAGCTTCCACAGAACTGTGTAATAATTCACTTTTTTCATGCTATTTAGTAGGGTTGTACGTAGGGCTTGGCGATATAAATGGGTAAATGATAAATGGGTTGTACTTGTATAGATATGGCCTTTTATTAATATTTCCATATTTTTAGGCCATGTCACTATACACCAGGGGTCGGGAACCTTTTTGGCTGAGAGAGTCATGAAAGCCAAATATTTCAAAATGTATTTTCGTGAGAGCCATATCATATTTTTTAACAGTGAATACAACTAAATGCGTGCATTTTTAAGTAAGACCAACATTTTTTGAGTATAATAAGTCTCTTATTCTTTTTAATAACATTGTTATTCTGAAGCTAATCAATAATAAATCAAATGTCATGTCTGTTGATCATGTTTTTGTTTGGCCATGTGCTTTTTGTCTTTTGGACTCTTTAGGTTCCTGTTTTTTTCCACTCTCTTGTCTGGTTTCCTTGGTTACTCATTTTGTCCATCTGTCTCTGGTGGACAAAATGCCCGCTCACCTGCTTCCTGAGCACTAATCAGAGGCAGTATTTAAGCTTGTCTTTGCCAGTCAGTCGCCCTGGCGTCAATGTGATCTTTTCTTGCTCTGTGCTGACTTGTTTCATGCCTTGCCATACTTTCGTGCTTCATGCCATGCCAAGTAAGTTTTGTTTGATTTATGTTCTTAGTCTATGTGTTAGCTTTCTTCCTTAGCCCAAGTTGTGCCTCTGCTGTGAGCGATTTTTGTTTGTATCTTTGTTTAGTTTAAATTAAGTCATGTTTTTACCTAAATGCCATGTCCCGAGTAGTCCGTCTGCCTTCCTGGGTGAACGACCCCGCAGCAAGCTGCGACCCCCCCCCCCCCATCATGACATAAAATACTTCTTACCATTAATGCGACTTCTTGAACAGGTGCGGTAGGAAACGGATGGATGGATTTAAATGCATGAGAATGTTTTATATTTTGAACGTTATTTTTAGCACTGTGAATTCCAGCGGAATTATTCATAATTATTGTGTTAAGCAATGTCAGCTAAGATTTATCTGAGTGCCAGATGCAGTCATCAAAAGAGCCACATCTGGCTCTAGAGCCATAGGTTCCCTACCCCTGCGATACACCACATATATCTCCATATTTTGCCTTAGCTTTGAATGAACACTTGATGCATATAATCAAAGCGGTATGATAATTCTGTGTCTACATTCAAACATTCTTCTTCATACTGCATTCATATATGCTACTTTTAAACTTTCACGCAGAGAGGGAAATCACAACTAAGTCAATTATTAAACAGTTATTAAGCAGTGGCACAAACATTCAGAAAGTGCAATATTGTCAGAGACATTTTAAAACAAACAATGGGTGTACTTTTGTGCATGATGTCACTAAGATGACATATCAAAACAACACTCAATTAAACTGCACTTTTTTGTACAGAACGCCACTACAATAGTTGAAAACAAATAAAGTGCTCTTTTGTGCATGTCACACAAGATATTTCAATAAGTGTCAACAAAAAATGAGCTGCATGATAGGAAATCAAATAGTGTATGTCCCTCGCTATGTGGTAGGTTCCTGCGGACGTTATCTCCTTCTGTTGTTGACTATTTTTTTTCATACGGTGTTGATTTGGAAATGGTTGGTAGAACATTTTGTGGGTGTGGCACCGGCCGGAGATGTTGACATGCAGAGTTTCAAGCACTCTTCATTTTCTAGCGCAAGGGTAGGGGACCTATGGCTCGCGAGCCAGATGTGGCTCTTTTGATGACTGCATCTGGCTCTCGGATAAATCTGAGCTGACATCGCTTGACACGATAAGTAATGAATCATTCCACTTGTTAAAAATAACATTCAAAATATTAAACATTCTCATGCTTTTTTATGTTCAAGAAATTGCGTTAATAGTAAGAAGTAATGTATTTATTATTGGTTAGTGTGGGGCTTGCCCTCCTGGGGGTTCTTCAGACCACCAAGCACCGACATGAGAGCCTGTTTCAGGGTTACAATATTGTTTTATTTTTCAATAAGTCTCTCAGTTGCTTTCCAGCAATTCTTTTTTTCTCTTTCGTTCTCGCTCGCGCTCTGGCTCCAGTTTCAACCCCGTCTCTCCTCCTTTCTGCTGCTTATAAAAGAGCGACAGGTGATTAGATAACAAGGCCCAGATGGGCCATCTACGCACCTGTCGCTAATTTCGAGGCCAGTCCTGGCACACCCTGCTTCGCTGCAGGCCCGCAGGCCACGTCCCCTCCACAGTTAGCATCAGAATAACAATGTTATTCCAAAGAATAAGAGACTTATTATACTCTAGAAATGTTGGTCTTACTTAAAAAGGCACACGTTTAGTTGTGTTCAGTGTTAAAAAAAAATATATGGCTCTTACAGAAATACATTTTAAAATATTTGGCTTTTTTGGCTCTCTCAGCCAAAAAGGTTTCCGACCACTGCTCTAGCGGGTGACTTTTCAAATGATGCTACACATTAGCAGTAATGCTACTTTTTGTAGCAAGGCTTTTGCTGCATACTTGACATATTACGGTTGTCTGTTCAACATCTTCCCGCTTGAAGCCAAACTATCGCCAGACGAAGGACCTCCTGCTGTTTTTCTTGGGAATTAATTATTCCTTCATTTGTTACCAGATTCACACCTTTTTTCTCTCGTATTACCACTCGCACCACAGCTAACGTTACCCATGCCGCTACTTCTCTGCTCCACGAGGGCGTTTACGTATGTGACGTATGTAAGAAGGTGCGCTTGTTTTACGTCTCTGTGAAGGAGACAAGAAGGAGTGAGAAGAGCCTGTAGTGTAATGCCCGCAGCTAAAAGCAACTGCGTGAGAACGTATACTCAAATATCACCATATAGTCATTTTCTATATCGCACAGAGACAAACCCGCGATATATATCGAGTATGTCGATTTATCGCCCAGCTCTAGTTGTACAGTTTACCGGTACTAATGAATCAAAAACGGTACTATACTCTGCCTGAAAAGTACCAGTTCCCAACGGGCATGGTGGCGCGTCATGAGATTGTTGGTTTTATGAGCAGAGGAGCATGTTCAGCAGCGCGCACACACAGAGTACTTACAAGCAGACACATCCTGGAGACAGAAAAGGGAGAATGGACGCATTTTGGCGTAAAAAGTAAAGATAAAGGTGAAGTTATAACACCCTCAGGAAGAGCTGCTTTAAGACATGGCTAGCCAGCTAGCAGCGAACATCCATCTGCAGTGAATTTTTTAAATTCATATTATGTTTATAAACTCAGGCAATATGTCCCCGGACACATGAGGACTTTGAATATGAACAATTTATGATCCTCTAACTACTTGGTATCGGATCAATACCTAAATGTGTGGTATCATCCAAAACTGATGTAAAAATATCAAAGAAGAGACGAATAAGTGATTATTACATTTTGACAGAAGTGTAGATAGAACATGTTGAAACAGAAAATAAACAGATATTAACAGTAAATGAACAAGTAGATTAATAATCCATTTTTACAGCTTGTCCTTTATAATGTAGACAAAGTAATAGGTGTATAAATGACACAATATGTTATTACATACGTCAGCAGACTAATTATGAGTATTTGTGTGTTTACTAGCTACTAAAAGACACGTTGTCTAGTATGTTCTACATTTTATTTAAGGACTAAATTACAATAATAAACATATGTTTCATATACCCGATAATTTTTTTGTGGTCCCCTTTATTTAGAAAAGTATCAAAAAGTATGGAAATACATTTTGGTACTGTTACCAAAATATTAGTATCGGGACAACCCTACTATTTATATAATCATGGTTTTATATAGACTCATATTTAGTTTGAAAAAGAATAGGCTAAAAGGATATAGAAAAAAGATATTAAAAGCTATACTGTTCAATGAAAACTACTGTATAGTACGGGACTATTTAACAAAACTGTTTTAAGGGCAGCACTTCCAAAGAATTCCCCCTTTATTATTTAAATTTGTATATTCCTGGGAACTACCGTCCTCTACAGTTGACATTAGATTTTGGTCTATTTTGTGAGAGGAGTGTTCTGCTGGTTTAGGGGCCTCCTGCAAGAAAGCTAGTCAAATATCATCTTTATGACAGCACTCTTGTGGTTTTGAGGACCCGTTACAAAAATGTGAGGTTTTTTTTTTAACTGAAATTGCGGGTTGAATTGCCCAAAATGATGAAAAAGAGATGGACCTAACATGGAACCTTGAGGAACACCACTACAAAAATTGAAGGAATGACTACTTACAGCAGCTGAAGTGAACCTTAGTTACATAAATCACATTAGAAAAAAAATGTAAGTGCCAAAAAGGAGAGGACTTAAAGTGGTGCCTTGAGGAACGCCTCAGTCTAAGGTCCCCAATAACACAAGAGCACTCTAGTGTTTTTAGGAATTTTTTTACTTGCTCCCAAGTTTTAAACTGACATTTGAATAGCACTGGTGTAGTAAATTCAAGTTGTTCTTTTGGTTCTTAGCAGACAACACGCCGCTGCGCTCCAGCTTGGTAGCAGAGTCCAATGTGGTGGAGCTCTTCAGAGAAGAGCCCGGCGAAGACCTGGGTCTGCGCATCGTGGGGGGCAAAGACACGCCCCTGGGCAACATAGTCATCCAGGAGATCCTCCGCGACTTGCAGGCGGCCCGCGACGGCCGACTGGCCCCCGGAGACCACATCTTAGAGGTGAGGCCGGCCATCTCTACCATTAGTTCCCATTCTTGCTTGATGTACAGATTAAGTTGTGGTATTTTAGGCTTTATATTGCACCAAACATTTTCAATGGGAGACAGGTCTGGACTACAGGCAGGCCAGTCTGGTACCCGCACTCTTTTACTATGAAGCCACGCTGTTGTAACACGAGGTTTGGCATCGTCTTGCTGATATAAGCAGGGGCGTCCACGATAACATTGCTTGGATGGCAACATATGTTGCTCCAAAACCTGTATGTACCTTTCAGCATTAAGGGCCTACTCAAACCCACTACTACCCACCACGCAGTCTGATAGTTTAAATATCAATGATGAAATATTAACATTGCAACATGCCAATACGGCCTTTTTAGTTTACTAAATTACAATTTTAAAATTCCCGGGAGTTTCGTCTTGAAAACGTTGTGTAATGATGACGTGTACGCAAGACGTCATTGGTTTTAAGGAAATATGAGCGCTGCACACACAGCTAAAAGTCATCTGCTTTAACGGCATAATTACACAGTATTTTGGACATCCGTGTTGCTGAGTCTTCTGCAATTTGTTCAATTATTATTTGAAGTAGTCAGTGTAGAAAGATGGAGTTGGGAAGCTTTAGCCTTTAGCCACACAAACACACGGTGATTCCTTGTTTAAAATTCCTGGAGGTGAAACTTTCCTATGGATCAGAGCGCGGTCAAGCCAACATGGATCCCTACCAAATGTCAACCATCAGGTTTCGGTGAGAAAATGTTGGTTAAAAAGTCAGTTCTTACCGGAGAAAAGCGGAGCTTGTGCCGTCCATAGCTGCCGTCCACTCCCCTGAGACACTGCGCGTCAAGACACCCTTGGAGACACCCTTCCGACTATCAGGTACTATTTAACTCACTAAAACACTAGCAACACAATAGAAAGATAAGGGATTTCCCAGAATTATCCTAGTAAATGTCTCTAAAAACATCAGAATCCGTCCCAATGCAATCGCGTTTTTTTTTTTAACTTTTTTTTTTTTATAAAAAAAAATTTCTAGTCTGTCGCAATCAATATCCTCAAACACGAATCTTTCATGCTCGCTCAAATTAATGGGGAAATTGTCGTTTTCTCGGTCCGAATAGCACTTTTTGTCGGAGGCTCCCATTAAAAATAATGTGAATATGTGAGGAGCCCCCACAGGTGTGACGTCATTCTCTGCGACTTCCAGTAGAGCAGGGGTTGGCAACCCACGGCTCCGGAGCCGCATGCGGCTCTTTGGCAACTCTGATGCGGCTCAGCTGCACAATCGCTGACCCCCCAGATTGTAGAGGGGAGATTCCGGAATTCAATGCCTCTCCTGGACATCACCCGGAGTCAACGTTCTCCAATTCTCACTCGGACTACAATATTAAGGGTGTGCCGTGATGATATTATTCTTAACGTCCTCTAGAACGTCATCGCGCCCGCCATTCACGGGATGCTATTTGCGTGCCGACGGGACACATGCATTTTGCTGCTTCTATCGGCACATGTATGAGATTGCAAGGCATACTGGGTGACACAGAGTACACTGACGGTTGTAATATAAACACATTTAACACTCCTACTAATATGCGCCACATTGTGAACCCACACAAAAGAAGAATGACAAACACATTTCGGAAGAAAATCCTCACAGTAACACAACATAAACTCAACACAACAAATACCCAGAATCCTTTGCATCCATGACAATTCCTGACTATGTTATACACTCGAGGCACCAAACAGCCCCCCTCACTGCGTGGTTGAGGTGGGCGGGATTTGGTGCTCGTGGGGTTTATAACATAGTCTGTTGTGTCATGGATGCAAAGGATTCTGGGTATTTGTTTTGTTGTGTTTATGTTGTGTTACTGTGAGGATTTTCTCCCGAAATGTGTTTGTCATTCTTCTTTTGTGTGGGTTCACAATGTGGCGCATATTAGTAGGAGTGTGAAAGTTGTTTATATCACAACCGTCAGTGTACTCTGTGTCACCCAGTATGCCTTCCAGTCGTGTGCGTGCATCTGCGGAAGCCTCTCACAACATGTTGCTGGACTGGCAAGCAGTTTGTACATGTTGTAGAAGATGTTTAAGGCAATGGCTTCATAGCATACCCTCATTCTTGTCATCTGGGTGACCACCAGCAGATATTCTCGAGAAAAGTTGCGGCTCTCATTATCTTCCTCATTTTGTGAAATGGGTCGAAATGGCTCTTTGAGTGGTAAAGGTTGCCGACCCCTGCAGTAGAGGGAGGGCATTTTTCTTAACACCGAAAGTTGCAAACTTTATCGTGGATGTTCTCTACTAAATCCTTTCAGCACAAATATGGCAATATCGCGAAATGATCGAGTATGACACACCTGCTATCCCCGTTTAAATAAGAAAATCTCATTTTAGTAGGCCTTTAATGGTGCCTTTACAGATGTGTAATACACTAATACACTTCCATACCATCACACATGCCGACTTTTACACTTTGCGTCTAGTACAGTCCGGATGGTTCTTTTCATCTTTGGTCCGAAGGACACGACGTCCACAGTTTCCAAAAACAATTTCAAATGTGGACTCGTCAGACCACAGAAGACTTTTACATTTTGCATCAGTCCATCTTAAATGAGTTTGGGCCAAGCGAAGCCAATAGCGTTTCTGGGTGTTGTTGATAAATAGTTTTTGCTTTGCATAGTAGCGTTTTAAAGTTATATTAAAGTACCATTGATTGTCACACACACACTAGGTGTGGTGAAATTATTCCCTCCATTTGACCCATCACCCTTGATCACCCCCTGTGAGGTGAGGGGATCAGCGAGCAGCAGCGGCAGCTGCGCCCAGGAATCTTTTTTAATTTTTTTATTCAACCCCCAATTTCAACCCTTGATGCCGAGTGCCATGCAGGGAGGTAATGGCTCCGTTTTTTATAGTCTTTGGTATGACTCGACTGGGTTTTGAACTCAACAACTTGCTCTTACAGATGTAGCAACAAACTGTAGTTACTGACACTGGTTTTCTGAAGTGTTCCTGAGCTCGTGTGGTGATATCCTTTACACACTGATGTCGCTTTTTGATGCAGTACCGCCTGAGGAATCCAAGGTCACAAGCATTGTCATTAATGTGCAGTGATTTCTCCAGATTCTCTGAACCTTTTGATGATATTACAGAGTGTAGATGTTGAACTCCCTAAATCCCTTGCAATAGCTTGTTGAGAAATGTTGTTCTTAATCAATTTGCTCAGGCATTTGTTGACAAAGTGGTGACCCTCGCACCGTCCTTGTTTGTGAAAGACTGAGCATTTCATGGAAGCTGCTTTTATACCCAATCATGGCACTCACCTGTGGGATCATTCAAATAAGTGTTTGATGAGCATTCCTCAACTTTCTCACTCTTTTTTGCTGCTTGTGCCAGCTTTTTTGAAACGTGTTGCAGGCATCAAATTCCAAATGAGCTAATATTTGCAAAAAATAACGAAGTTTACCAGATCGAACGTTAAATATCTTGTCTTTGCAGTCTATTCAGTTGAATATAAATTGAAAAGGATTTGCAAGTCATTGTATTCTCTTTTCATTTACCATTTACACAAGGTGACAACTCAAAATGCTTTGAAGTTGATAAAACAGAACAGTTCTAGGATAATGAAGTATACTCGGCTGCTGGAGTCCACCACCATGAGTAGGAGAGGATAGACTTTAGTCCTCTTCACCACATTCCCCCAAGTTTTGTAAACACACTTGGGAGAATGTGAAAGCAGATTTTCAAGATAGACAGGTTTGATCTCCATGGCAACAAGGTGTGGTGGCAGTAATTGCAGTCAGCTCCTTTCTCGCTCTCTTTTGCTCCTCTGTTCTTCTTTTTCACTGATTGACAGAGCTACTTCTTGTCAGTCCTTCAACACGGCGGTTTGAGTTCAATCCAGTTATGTAAATAGTATGTAGGCCAGAGGGAAGTCAGGTATGTAAACTGAAACTGTTGGTTATGAGCAAAGAACGCTTGGTTTCATATCTTGCAGAAAACAAGCCTCCACTTGTAGGTTCTTTTTCCCGCTTATCAGAATGACGTCATCATTTCAAATGGCGCCCTGACACCTGAGTTTAAAACAAAACCCAAAACCAGTGAAGTTGTCATGTTGTGTAAAAGGTGAATAAAAACAGAATTTGCAAATCTTTTTCAACTTATATTCCATTGAATAGACTGCAAAGATATTTAATGTTCCAACTGGTAAATTGTGTTAGTTTTTGCAAATATTAGCTCATTTGAAATTTGATGCCTGCAACATGTTTCAAAAAAGCTGGCACAAGTGGTAAAAAAGAGTGAGAAAGTTGAGGAATGCTCATTAAAGACTTATTTGGAACAACCCACAGGTGAACAGGCTAATTGGTAACAGGTGGGTGCCATGATTGGCTATAAAAGCAGCTTCCATGAAATGCTCAGTCGTTCACAAACAAGGACGGGGCGAGGGTCACCACTTTGTCAACAAATGCCTGAGCAAATTGTCGAACAGTTTAAAAACAACATTTCTCTATTAGCTAGTGCAAAGAATTTTGGGAATTTCACCATTTATGCTCCGTAATATCAAAGGTTCAGAGAATCTGGAGAAACCACTGCACATAAGCCATGATATTACGTACATTGGATCCCTCAGGTGGTACTGCATCAAAAATTGACATCAATGTGTAAAGGATATCACCACATGGGCTCACGAACACTTCAGAAAACCACTGTCAGTAACTACAGTTGGTCACTACATCTGTAAGTGCAAGTTTAAACTCTGCAATGCAAAGCCATTTATCAACAAAACCCAGAAGATGGACTGATGCAAAGTGTAAAAGTGTTGTGTTGTCTGACGGGTCCACATTTCAAATTGTTTTTGGAAGCTGTGGACGTCGTGTCCTCCAGAACAAAGAGGAAAAGAACCGGACTGTTGTAGGCGCAAAGTGTAAAAGGCAGCATGTGTGATGGTATGGGGGTGTATTAGTGGCCAAGGCATGGGTAACTTACACATCTGGGAAGGCACCATTAATGCTGAAAAGTACATACAGGTTTTGGAGCAATCCAAGCCACGTTATCATGGACGCCCCTGCTTATTTCAGCAAGACAATGCCAAGCCACGTGTTACAATAGCGTGGCTTCGTAGTAAAAGAGTTTGGGTACTAAACTGACCTGCCTGTAGCCCAGACCTGTCTCCCATTGACAATATGTGGTGCAATATGAAGGCTAAAATATGAGGCAGGAGACTGTTGAACAACTTAAGCTGTACATCAAGCAAGAATTTGAAATAATTCCACGTCAAAAATGTTTCCTCAGTTCCCAAACCTTTACTGAGTGTTGTTAAAAGGAAAGGCTATGTAACACACTGGTAAAAATGCATTTTTTGCAATGTGTTGCTGCCATTAAATTTAAAGTTAATGAACATTTGCAAAAAAAAATAAATATTTTTGTCAGATCTGACATGAAATAGCTTGTCTTTGCAGTCTATTCAATTGAAAATAAGTTGAAAAGGATTTGCAAATCATTGTATTCTCTTTTTATTTTACCATTTACATAACGTGACAACTTCACTAGTTTTGGGTTATGTAGTGGATCAGAAGCCTAACACCATTGCGAGCATTGAAGTGCTTTTAATCTTTAGTCCATGTTCACTTCTGTCTAGTTTTGTTGGAATATCTCAATACACTTTTCACATAGAGCAGGTCACTCTTTATACATTAAAGAAAACTTCCTAGTAAGCACTTTGAGAAAAAGGAAGCAACCTCAAAGAGCGAGATGAAGGTGACACTTTGGTGTAAACATGTTTCATGATGTTTGCAGGTCAACGACATAAGCTTGGCATCCGTCCCGCACGCCCGGGCCATCGCCGTGCTGCGCCAGCCCGGCCTCCTCCGGCTCACCGTCATGCAGGAGAAAGGCTTCAAACCCAAGGAGCCGCGACCCGATCAACAAGCGCCCTCGTCCGCCGCGCCCCAAACCCCGCACGGCGCCCACGCCAAAGCTACGTCCACTCACACGGTGCTGCAGGTGACGCTAGTCAAGAGCCAGCGCACCGAGCCCTTGGGTATAAAACTGATACGCAAATTGGATGAGAGCGGGGTCTTCATCCTGGATCTGCTCTCTGGGGGGTTGGCGGCCAAAGACGGCAAGCTGAAGAACAACGACAAAGTGTTGGCCATCAACGGGCACGAACTGAGGCACGGGACCCCCGAGAGCGCCGCCCACATTATACAGGTACTGCTCAGTCCACACGCACCTTACCTTGCACTCACGACTTCAAGGGAAACTTCACTTTTTGGGGAAATTTTGCCCATCCACAACCATTATGTGGGACGAGAAGAACACACACTTTTCACATTCTAAATATTGAAAACTGCTAGTAAGAGGCAGGTAACGGATTTAATCTGCGCTACCTATAAAAGCCCTTTAGAAAAAACATTAAAAGAGCCAGTTGACACTGCACACCATCTGATTTTTTTCACCAGTCTGATTACTCCAAAGTGCTTCAGATGTGAAGTGAAGTGAACTATCTTTATATACTACTCAGTGGCCTAGTGGTTAGAGTGTCCGCCCTGAGATCGGTAGGTTGTGAGTTCAAACCCCGGCCGAGTCATACCAAAGACTACAAAAAAATGGGACCCATTGCCTCCCTGTTTGGCACTCAGCATCAAGGGTTGGAATTGGGGGTTAAATCACCATAAATGATTCCAGGGCGTGGCACCGCTGCTGCCCACTGCTCCCCTCACTTCCCAGGGGGTGATCAAGGGGATGGGTCAAATGCAGAATACAAATTTCACCACAACTAGTGTGTGTGTGACAATCATTGGTACTTTAAATTTAACAGTGAAGCCCAATATCTAATTTACATTTAAACCATGGGTGTCAAATTCTGGCCCGCTGGCCAAAATTGGCTCGCCGTGTAATTTCATTTGGGCCTTGAGGCAATAATAAATTAACATTAGAGCTGGCCCGCCGGTATTATAGAGTGGCGGTGCCGCTGTATCACCGCATTCAACGCTAATTCTCATACTTGCCAACCCTCCCGATTTTTCCAGGAGAATCCCGAATATCAGTGCCTCCCCAGAAAATCTCCCGGGGCAACCATTCTCCCGAATTTCCACCCGGACAAGAATATTGGGGGCGTGCCTTAAAGGTACTGCTTTTAGCATCCTCTACAACCTGTCGTCACGTCCGCTTTTCCTCCATACAAACAACGTGCCGGCCCAGTCACGTAATATATGCGGCTTCTACACACACACAAGTGAATGCAAGGCATACTTGGTCAACAGCCATACAGGTCACACTGAGGGTGGCCGTATAAACAACTTTAACACTGTTACACCACACTGTGAACCCACACCAAACAAGAATGACAAACACATTTCGGGAGAACATCCGCACTGTAACACTACATAAACACAACAGAACAAATACCCAGAATCCATTGCAGCACTAACTCTTCCAGGGCGCTACAATATACACCTCCGCTACCAACAAAACTCGATTTTGCATGTCACTATAAAGTTATACGAGCCTTGCTTGTTCAATATTTAATGCAAAACTTATTTGGGTCCCTATTAAAAGGTTAAGTTGTTCAACTTTGGCCCGCGGCTTTGTTCAGTTTAGTGTCAAACTCAATGTATTTGAGTTTGACACCCATGATTTAAACCAATGTGGGTAAAGTGTCTTGCCCAAGGACACAACGGCAGTGACTAGGATGGGGGAGCGGGGATCAAACCTGGAACCCTCAAATTGCTGGCACGGCTACTCTACCAACCGAGATATACCGCCTGACTACATACGCTCTTGAGTTTCAAAAAACCTGGCACAAGTGGCAAAAAAGACTAAGAATGTTGAGAAATGCTCCTCAAACACTTATTTGGAACATCCCACAGGTGAACAGGCTAATTGGGAACAGGTGGGCGCCATGGTGGAAGCGGGAATCGAACCTTGAACCCTCAAGTTGCTGGCACGGCCACTCTAACCACTAGGCCACTGAGTAGTCATGAAAATAGAGAAAACACATTAAAGGCCTACTGAAATGAGATTTTATTATTTAAACGGGGATAGCAGGTCCATTCTATGTGTCATACTTGATCTTTTCGCGATGTTGCCATATTTTTGCTGAAAGGATTTAGTAGGGAACATCCACGATAATGTTTGCAACTTTCGGTGCTAAGAGAAAAGCCCTGCCTCTACCGGAAGTCGCAGACGATGACATCACATGTTGATGGCTCCTCACATATTCACCTTGTTTTTAATGGGAGCCTCCAACAAAAAGTGCTTTTCGGACCGAGAAAACGACAATTTCCCTATTAATTTGAGCGAGGATGAAAGATTTTTGTTTGAGGATATTGATAGCGATGGACTAGAAAAAAAAAAAAACAAGTTAAAAATGTAAAAAAAACACGATTGCATTGGGACGGGTTCCGATGTTTTTACAGACATTTACTAGGATAATTCTGGGAAATCCCTTATCTTTCTATTGTGTTGCTAGTGTTTTAGTGAGTTAAATAGTACCTGATAGTCGGAAGGGTGTCTCCAAGGGTGTCTTGACTGACGCGCAGTGTCTCAGGGGAGTTGACGGCAGCTATGGACGGCACAAACTCAGCTTTTCTCCGGTAAGAAGCGACTCTCTACCTCAATTTTCTCACCGAAACCTGCTGGTTGACCTTCCGTCGTGAATCATGTTCTCTTGACTGCGCTCTGATCCATAGTAAAGTTTCACCTCCAGGAATTTTAAACAAGGAATCAGCGTGTGTTTGTGTGGCTAAAGGCTGAAGCTTCCCAACTCCATCTTTCTACTGTGACTTCTCCAATATTAATTGAACAAATTGCAAAAGATTCAGCAACACAGATGTCCAAAATACTGTGTAATTATGCCGTCAAAGCAGATGACTTTTAGCTGTGTGTGTGCGCAGCGCTCATAATTCCTAAAAACCTGTGACGTCTTGTGTACACGTCATCATTACACGACGTTTTCAAGACGAAACTCCCGGGAAATTTAGAATTGCAATATAGTTAACTAAAAAGGCCGTATTGGCATGTGTCGCAATGTTAATATTACATCATTGATGTATAAACTATCAGACTGCGTGGTGGGTAGTAGTGGGTTTCAGTAGGCCTTTAAATGGGAAGGTGTGTACTGTATTATTGTGTGCCTTGTCTACATAAGTGGAAAAGTAATTGTAACGTAGATCCACACTGATGTCTGTGTCTCCTCTACTTAACAGCCATAAAAATATTACAACCCTCCCAAATATATGACACTAAGTGTAAATATGACGCATTATTATGAATGTGCATGTTACTACATCACATATATACATACATAAATATAGAAAACCGTGTTAGAAGTTTTTGGATGGTATTTAGATTGTTTTGTTCTTACAAGCAGTTTTTCAATATTTAAGATGTAGAGACGAGAAAAAAGATGGGGTTTTGTCTCGGGCTGGGCAATATGGCTTTCTAATAATATCTGGATTTTTGTAAGCCATGTGACGATACACCATATATATCTCCATATTTGGCCTTAGCCTTGAATGAACACTTGATGCATATAATCACAGCAGTATGATGATTCTATGTGTCTACATTCAAACATTCTTCTTCATACTGCATTAATATATGCACATTTTAAACTTTCATGCAGAGAGGGAAATCACAACTAAAAGTGTATTTATTAAACATTTATTAAGCAGTGGCACAAACATTCATGTCATTTCCAAAACAGAAAGTGCAAGATTGTCAGATACATTTTAAAAACAAGCTATATGTCATCTTAGTGACATCATGCACAAAAGTGCATGATGTCACTAAGATGACATATCAAAACAACACTAAATTAAAGGCCTACTGAAATGAGATTTTCTTATTCAAACGGGGATAGCAGGTCCATTTTATGTGTCATACTTAATCATTTCGCGATATTTCCATATTTTTGCTGAAAGGATTTAGTAGAGAACTTTGACGATAAAGTTTGCAACTTTTGGTCGCTAATAAAAAAGCCCTGCCTTTACAGGAAGTAGCAGACTATGTGCGCGTGACGTCACAGGTTGTAGGGCTCCTCACATCCTCACATTGTTTATAATCATAGCCTCCAGCAGCAAGAGCTATCCGGACCAAAAAGCGACAATTTCCCCATTAATTTGAGCGAGGATGAAAGATTTGTGGATGAGGAAAGTTAGTGAGGCACTAAAAAAAAAGAAAAAGCGACGGCTCCGGGCGGCGGCAGTGTTAGCGTTTCAGATGTAATTAGACACATTTACTAGGATAATTCTGGAAAATCCCTTAACTGCTTATTGTGTTCATAGTATTTTAGTGAGATTAGATGAGTAAAGTCATACCTGAAAGTCGGATGGCTGTGGTGAATAGCCAATGAGCCAAGATCACAGATTCTTTTTGACAGCTACAGGGGAAGGTACCATAATCCACTGATGTCTCCGGTAAGAACCGACAATTTTCCCATCTAAAAACTTATGTATTGACGTAGAGAAACAAGTTCGCTTGACCGCTGTGTGTTACAGTTTCACAACAAAAACAAAGAAACACCGGCTGTGTCTCGGTGCTAAAGGCAGCTGCAATCCACCGCTTTCCACCAACAGCATTCTTCTTTATAGTCTCCATTATTAATTGAACAAACTGCAAAAGATTCAGCAACACAGATGTCCAAATTACTGTGTAATTATGCGATGAAAAGAGACGACATTTAGCCGTAAGTGGTGCTGGCTAATATGTCCCCTCCACCCCGAGACGTCACGCGCACGCGTCATCATTCCGCGACGTTTTCAACAAGAAACTCGGCGGGAAATTTAAAATTGCAATTTAGTCTGATATATAAACTATCAGACTGCGTGGTTGGTAGTAGTGGGTTTCAGTAGGCCTTTAAAGTGCACTTTTTGTACAGAAGGCCACTACAATAGATTAAAACAAATAAAGTGCACTTTTGTGCATGATGTCACAAGGGGCGGTATAGCTTAGTTGGTAGAGCGGCCGTGCCAGCAACTTGAGAGTTCCAGGTTCGATCCCCGCTTCCGCCATCCTAGTCACTGCTGTTTGGTCCTTGGGCAAGACACTTTACCCACCTGCTCCCAGTGCCACCCACACTGGTTTGAATGTAAAAATTACATATTGGGTTTCACTATGTAAAGCGCTTTGAGTCACTAGAGAAAAAGCGCTATATAAATATAATTCACTTCACAAGATATTTCAATAAGTGTCAAATAAAAATGAGCTACATTATAGGAAATCAAATAGTGTATGTCCTTCGCTGTGTGGTAGGTTCCTGCGGACCAACCGGAGATGTTGACATGCGGAGTTTCAAGCACTTTTCATTCTCTAGCGCAGGGGTGTCAAACTCAAATACAGAGTGGGCCAAAATTTTAAACGGAACAAAGCCACGGGCCAAGGTTGTACAAATTAACCTTTTAAGAGGGATCCAAACAGGTTTTGCATTGAATATTGAACAAGCAAGGCTTATATAATTTTATAGTGACATGCAAAGTCGAGTTTCAAATTATCCATCCATCCATTTTTTTACCGCTTGTCCCTTCTGGGGTCGCTTGAGCCAACCTCAGCTGCATTTGGGCGGAAGGCAGCGTACACCCTGGACAAGTTGCCACCTCATCACAGGGCCAACACAGATAGACAGGCAACATTCACACACTAGAGCCAATTTAGTGTTGCCAATCAACCTATCAATAATAATTAAAAAATATCAATGGCATATCAAATCAAATTTGAATAAAAATTGGGGAGGCCGGGTTTGGTGGTAGCGGGGTTGTATATTGTGGCGTCCAGGACGAGTTAGTGCTGCAAGGGATTCTGGGTATTACGTGTGTTGTCATTCTTGTTTGGTGTGGCTTCACAGTGTGGCGCATATTTGTAACAGTGTTAGTGGTTTATACGGCCACCCTCAGTGTGACCTGTATGGCTGTTGACCAAGTATGCATTGCATTCATTCGTGTGTGTTAAAGCCGCAGATATTATGGGACTGGGCCGGCACGTTGTTTGTATGGCGGAAAAGCGGACGTGAGGACAGGTTGTAGAGGATGCTAAAGGCAGTGCCTTCGAGGCACGCCCCCAATATTGTTGTCCGGGTGGAAATTGGGAGAAATTCGGAAGAATTGTTGCCCCGGGAGATTTTCGGGAGGGGCAGTGAAATTCGGGAGTCTCTCGGGTAAATCGTGAGGGTTGGCAAATGCGTTGTTACTGCGGCACCGCCCCTGTATGATACCGGCAGGCCAGCTCTAATCTTTATTTGATATTACCTCAAGGGCCGCGGGCCAGAGTTTGACACCCATGCTCTAGCGGTTGACTTTTCAAATGATGTTACACATTAGCAGTAATGCTATTTTTTGTAGCCACACTTTTGCCCCACACTTGACAAATTACGGTTGTCTGTTCGACATCTTCCCGCTTGAAGCCAAACCACCGCCAGACGATGGACCCCGTGCTGTTTTTCCTGGGAATTAATTCTTCCTTCATTTGTTACCAGATTCGCACCTTCTTTCTCTCTTATTACCCATCGCACCAAAGCTAACGTTACCTATGCCACTACCTCTCTGCTCCTCGAGGGCGTTTACTATGATGTATGTAAGAAGGTGCGCTTGTTTTACGTCTCTGTGATAAGGAGAGACAAGAAAGAGTGAGAAGAGCCTGTAGTGTAATGCCCGCAGCTAAAAGCAACTGCGTGAGAACGTATACTCTAATATCACCCAGGGTTTCCCACACATTCATTTATTTGTGGCGGCCCGCCACGAAAGAATTACGGCCGCCACAAATAAAAATATTTAAAAATAATACATATATATATATATATATATATATTTTTTTTTTCTGGCTTTTGACTCACTTGACCGCTCATAAAAGCAATGGGACTCTGTCTGTGAATGGAGCTTGTAGTTACATATTATATAAATATGTAAATATTATATAAATATGTATATAAATATGTACATAAAGTGTTGTAATTATATTCCAACTCTGCGTTCTTCTTAGTCATTGCCGCCGCCCGACCACACCACCACAAAAAGATGCCTGACCTGTGGGAAACACTGTCACCATGTAGTCATTTTCTATATCGCACAGAGACAAACCAGCGATATATTGGGTGTATCGATATAGATTGCCCAGCCCTAGTTTTGTCTCACAGAAGAATTGTGGAAGATGGGCACAATTCCCCTCAAAAAGTGCAATCCTCATTTATAGGTAGGTTAGCCTGAAGGAAAACAATTAGATTTTTTATTGTTTTCACTTACAGTTCTCATTTCACACTTTTTGATGTATAGCTTACAATTACAAAACCATGAAGTGGTGAGGCCAGCCTTGAATTTATTGCACTGTTGGAAAAAGTCTGGAGAAGTAAATGTTAACTCTAGCAATAAGTTCTTTGTTTCTCTTTTCCAAAAGTGAAAGTGCTTAAACGTGTATCCTTGAAGATAAAAACCTGTCGCTGTGTTTGCACGCAGGCCAGCGAGATGCGAGTCAACTTTGTGATCATGAGGCTGGTGGAGACCCCTGAGGAAGGCGGACCGCAAGGCCGAGCGGTCCGAAGGGTGCCGGATCTGCAGTACTTCAGGCGCCACTCCACCTACATGAAGGTACCATGGCTTTACTTGGTCCCATTTGCAGCCTGGACAATGACACGCTTCCAGCATACACTGTGCTCAAAATGCATGCATGTGATACACACATGGACGATTAGTTCGGACCTTTTGCTTGATGCTCAAATGTGCTCATCAATTTCACACCCGAACAAAACCCCACCTACAATCTGATACATCACTAAAATCACTAAGCTTTACAACTTTGTTGTGAAAATCTCCTTCCACGTCTGTCCCCGACACCCACATTTCTGTGGAAACGCTCCCCACCCACACTGCTTGGTGCCTCGTCTGAGCTGCTGTGACTTACATTACCATAGTAACTAATTAGATGACCATAGTAACTTATTAGATGACCACAGTAACTCATTAGATGACCATAGAAACTCATTAGATGAGCATAATAACTAATTAGATGACCATAGTAACTAATTAGATGACCATAGTAACTCATTAGATGACCATAGTAACTAATTACATGACCATAGTAACTCATTAGATGACCATAGTAATTAATTAAATGACAATAGGAACTCATTAGATGACCATAGTAACTAATTAGATGACCATAGTAACTCATTAGATGACCATAGAAACTTATTAGATGAGCATAATAACAAATTAGATGACCATAGTAACTAATTAAATGACCATAGTTACTAATTAGATGACCATAGTAACTAATTAGATGACCATAGTAACTCATTAGATGACCATAGTAACTAATTACATGACCATAGTAACTCATTGGATGACCATAGTAACTCATTAGATGACCATAGTAACTAATTACATGACCATAGTAACTCATTGGATGACCATAGTAACTAATTAGATGACAATAGTAACTCATTAGATGACCATAGTAACTCATTAGATGACCATAGTAACTCAATAGATGACCATAGTAACTCAATAGATAACCATAGTAACTCAATAGATGACCATAGTAACTCATTAGATGACCATAGTAACTCATTAGATGACCATAGTAACTAATTACATGACCATAGTAACTAATTACATGACCATAGTAACTAATTAGATGACCATAGTAACTAATTAGATGACCATAGTAACTAATTAGATGACCATAGTAACTAGTATATCATGCAAAAGTGCAGATTCCAAGCATGGAAAGACTTAGTATAGTTTAAGACTTAGTCATTAGAAAAAATGAGTGCACAACATAATGGCAGCTACACATTCCATCTTAAACATCTAAAAAAAATGATTTGGGAATGTCCAGCGGGCCAGATTGAAACGCTTAATGGGCCGCATGTGGCCCCCGGGCCTTAATTTGCCCAGGTCTGTTGTAGTAGAAAGTATCAGCTTACAGTTGTGTGTACACATAAATATCTATGCTGTGCACACTCACATCCAAATAGCGGGAATGTCGCACTACTGCGGAGGTCAGCAGCCAAACTACGAACTAGTGTTGTCACGGTACCAAAGTACCAGTATTTATTTTTGGTACATTTTTAAATAAAGGGTACCACAAAAAAATGCATTATTGGCTTTATTTGAACAAAACAAATTCATGGTACATGAAATATATGTTTATTATTGTAATTTAGTCCTTAAATAAAATAGTGAACATACTAGACAACTTGTCTTTTAGTAGAAAGTAAACAAACAGGTAGGGCCTTTTATTAATAGCTCCATATTTGTAAGCCATGTGACGATACACCATATATATCTCCATATTTTGCCTTAGCCTTGAATGAACACTTGATGCATATAATCACAGCAGTATGATGATTCTATGTGTCTACATTCAAACATTTTTCTTCATACTGCATTAAAATATGCACATTTTAAACTTTCATGCAGAGAGGGAAATCACAACTAAAATTGTATTTATTAAACAGTTATTAAGCACTGGCACAAACATTCATGTCATTACCAAAACAGAAAGTGCAATATTGTCAGAGACATTTTAAAACAAGCTATGAGTGCACTTTAGTGCATGATGTCACTAAGATGACATATCAAAACAACACTCAATCAAAGTGCAGTTTTTGTACAGAATGCCACTACAATAGTTTAAAACATATAAAGTGCACTTTTGTGCATGATGTCACTAAGATGACATATCAAAACAAGACTCAATTAAAGTGCATTTTTTGTACAGAATGCCACTACAATAGTTTAAAACATATAAAGTTCACTTTTGTACATGATGTCACACAAGATATTTCAATAAGTGTCAAATAAAAATGAGCTGCATTATAGGAAATCAAATAGTGTATGTACTTTGCTATGTGGTAGGTTCCTGCGGACATTATGTCCTTCTGTTGTTGGCCTTTTCTTTCATACGGTGTTGATGTGGAAATAGTTGCTTGGGCATTTTGTTGGTGTGGCACCGAACGGAGATGTTGACATGTGGAGTTTCAAGCACTCTTCTTTCTCTAGCGGGTGACGTTTCAAATGATGCTATAAATTAGCTGTAATGCTACTTTTTGTAGCAAGGCTTTTGCTGCATACTTGACATATTACGGTTGTCTGTTCGACATCTTCCCGCTTGAAGCCAAACCACCGCCAGATGATTTACCCTGTGCTGTTTTTTCTTGGGAATTAACTCTTCCTTCATTTGTTACCAGATTCACACCTTCTTTCTCTGGTATTACCACTCGCACCACAGCTAACGTTACCCATGCCGCCACCTCTCTGCTCTGAGAGGGTGTATACGTATGTGACGTATGTAAGATGATGCGCTTGTTTTATGTCTCTGTGAGAAGCAGAGACAAGAAAGAGTGAGAAGAGCCTGTAGTGTAATGCCCGCAGCTAAAAGCAACTGCGTGAGAACGTTTACTCCAATATCACCATATATAGTCATTGTGAACAACTCTTGCCGTCGTTGTGCGGGTTCCCAGGGCCCTCAAGGAAGGACAGCTTGCTTGAGCAGGTTCGACTCGCTTTATTTTTCAAGATGGCTTTGTCTTCAGGTCGGATCGCTTTTCAGCAACTCTTCTCCACTGCTCGCTCACGGTCCGCTTTTCAGCCGCCGCCGTCGTCGTCCTCGTCTGCTCTTTGTTGCTTTTGCTCCTCGGTCGCTGCTGCGGGCTCTCCTCCTCCTTCTGCCCCGTTCTCTCCTCCTTCTCCCCTTTTACACAGCGTGAGGAGAGATGTTAACTGTGTACCGGTGCGCGGCGTCGCTCCCAGCACGCCTCACCTCGCTGCTCGGCCGCATTCTCCGCCTCCTCGCCGCCATTTTGGGCCAAGCTCCGCCTCTCTACAGTCATCTATATCGCACAGACACAAACCCGTGATATACTGTGGGGCAAAAAAGTATTTAGTCAGCCAGCGATTGTGCAAGTTCTCCCACTTAAAATGATGACAGAGGTCTGTAATTTTCATCATAGGTACACTTCAACTGTGAGAGACAGAATTTGAAAAAAAAATCCAGGAATTCACATTGTAGGAATTTTAAAGAATTTCTTTGTAAATGATGGTGGAAAATAAGTATTTGGTCAACCATTCAAAGCTCTCACTGACGGAAGGAGGTTGTGGCTCAAAATCTCATGATACATGGCCCCATTCATGCTTTCCTTAACACGGATCAATCGTCCTGTCCCCTTAGCAGAAAAACAGCCCCAAAGCATGATGTTTCCACCCCCATGCTTCACAGTAGGTATGGTGTTCTTGGGATGCAACTCAGTATTCTTCTTCCTCCAAACACGAGGAGTTGAGTTTATACCAAAATGGATACATGGATGATACAGCAGAGAATTGGGAGAATGTCATGTGGTCAGATGAAACCAAAATAGAACTTTTTGGCATAAATTCAACTCGTCGTGTTTGGAGGAAGAAGAATGCTGAGTTGCATCCCAAGAACACCATACCTACTGTGAAGCCTGGGGGTGGAAACATCATGCTTTGGGGCTGTTTTTCTGCTAAGAGGACAGGACGATTGATCCGTGTTAAGGAAAGAATGAATGGGGCCATGTATCGTGAGATTTTGAGCCAAAACCTCCTTCCATCAGTGAGAGTTTTGAATGGTTGACCAAATACTTATTTTCCAAATAAATTCTTTAAAATTCCTACAATTTGAATTCCTGGCTTTGTTTTTTCACATTCTGTCCCTCACAGTTGAAGTGTACCTATGATGAAAATTACAGACCTCTGTCATCATTTTAAGTGGGAGAACTTGCACAATCGGTGGCTGACTAAATACTTTTTTGCCCCACTGTGTGTATAATACCGGTATACTTTACAACCCTAGTAGGAACCTTTTATATTATTGCACAATAGATGTACAAGACATAACAATAATATAATAAATAAAGCTGCATAATGAAGGGATGGTGAGGTGCCTGAGGACTCCCCCCTCCACACTGCAAAAAGAAGGTGCTGGTGTTTACACAGTGTAATTGTGACCTGCTCAGGAAGAATAGCAGCTGGGGCTGAATATCCTTGAGAGCAGACACCTGCGTCGGAGCGCGGAGATGAAAGCGGGGGTGGAGGGCCTCCTTCTGTCCTGATCAAAAGGGCCGGGGTGCTGCTCTGGGGCCGCTGCCTCGTCGTTGTTGTTTCTCCGGGTGGCGGAGGATCAAAGCGGGTAACAGTTAGCTTTCGCCTGCAGAGTGGAGCCTTTTCGTCTCCCTGGGGGCGGGGGGGTGCGGGCTCCCTGCTGGGGGAGGAAGAGGCCTCACCTCCCCCGAGCTTCCCTCCCGCACAGTTTACAGTCGCCAGCGAGTGGAGCATGAGGCTGGCGGGAGCCGAGGCTTTCCACACGTCCCCATTACGAGAGAGCAGCGTGGGAGGTCAAACCTCAGGTCACATGGTGCACATTTGTTAGCAGCCAGACTCAGTTGGCAAGAGGAATCAATTAAAGCGCTTGTTAGCCTTGATTGGCGGCATGTTTCTTTAAATGACCAGGAGGATGTCACTACACTTTTTGTTTGTTTTAGTAGGCAGGGTGCTTCCTGTTACATATGGGATATGACAGGTGCACTGCACTTTTCAAGAACTTTCTTTAATGTCGCCGTGGCTTGTGCAGCCCTTTGAGACGTTTGCTTGATTGATTAGTAGTCAAAGATCTGACAAAAAATATGATGCTGTTTTGAAGGACCTAAATGAGAGTCAAAGATCCTCTATTATTGTGCACACTAGTTTTGAAGAACCGTCTATGATAAAAGTAACATTTTCCAGACTATAGAGTGCACTGGTATATAAGCCGCAGGTTAAAAATTTTAGCTGAATTTTTTTCCCTCATATTAGCCGCATTACACACACACAGGTATATATATATATATATATATATATATATATATATATATATATATATATATATATATATATATATATAATGTACAGTATGTGTGTATATCTATGTGTATATATGTGTGTATGTATGTATATAAATGTATGTGTATATATTTATGTATGTATGTATATATGTGTGTATATATGTATGTATACGTGTATGTATAAATACATATGTACAGTATGTATGTATATATATGTATGTGTATGTATATATATGTATGTGTATATATTTATGTATGTACAGTATATATGTATATATGTATGTATATATACACATGTATATACATATATGTATGTATGTATGTGTATTTATATGTATGTATGTATTGACATATGTATATATATATATATATATATATGTATATGTATATATATGTATGTATGTATATGTATGTATATATATGTATGTGTTTATATGTGTGTGTATATATGTATGTATGTATACATGTATATATATATACATATATATGTAAATACATATATATATATATATGTATGTATGTGTATTGATATGTATGAATATACATATGTACACTATGTATGTGTATGTATATGTATGTATGTATGTATGTATATATATGTATGTGTATATATTTATGTTTGTATGTACAGTATATATGTATGTATATATACATGTATATACATATATGTATGTATGTGTATTTATATGTATGTATGTACATACATATGTATATATATATATTGTGCTGAAAATTGTAATTTTTCTGAAGGAACTCTCCTGACGGAATACATAAAGTACTATCTATCTATCTATCCATCTATATATATGTATGTGTATATATGTATGTATGTGTATATGTATGTATATATATATAATGTATATATACACACACTTATATACTGTATACACACACGCGCACACACACATATATATAGTGTATATATATATAAATTTAGTGTTATATATATATATATATATATGTGTATATATATATATATATATGTATATATAAATAGGTTGTGAAATGACTTATTTACCCAGATGGATGATGTAAATGTTTATTTACATACCTTAATTGTTTCCAAACGGTGTCTCTAACATAGCAGTAAAACGGCTGATCATACAAAACAGAAGTCATCGTCACGGACCCACTAGCTACGCAAGCTAGCGCTCCAATCAGCTAAAACACATGTGTCAAACTCAAGGCCCGGGGGCCAAATCTGGCCCGCCACATTGTTTTGTGTAGCCCGCGAAAGCCTGGAAATAATATGCGTTAATAAAATGCTTAATCTTTTCTTACTAAATATATTTGTTCTTTCCCTTTTGACCGTAAAAATCATGCTCTGTATGCAATTGCATATCTTTTCAAATAGAATACGATCAAAATCAAAATATTATATTATCATGTATTCCAAAAATATTTCTTGTTAAAATAAAGATAAATACTGTACTTAAATATCAAATAACCATTGAAAGTGTAGACTGTAAAATTGACAATCGATTTCATGGTTAAATTCTGACAACTGAGTTTTTTACCGTAAAATCAACTTTGGTACTCTTTCTCCATATACATTAAGACACTAAAACACAAACAAAAAAAACATTTCACGGTAAAAAAACCCAACTAACTGGCAGCTCTGTTGCTTGAATTTGACCGCTCAAAACTGTGCTGTTGTTTCTCCATTCCATTTCATTTATTCCATTTTTTTAATATGCTGTAAACAACCCACTGCTTTTACTGTCAGATTCTGGTGACTGACCTGCCAGTTTTTAAGTTAAATTGAAAAAATAAGAATTTATAATATATATATATATATATATATATATATATATATATATATATATATATATATATATATACACACGTATATTCATATATTAGTCATTGTTAAAAGCGTTGCTTGGTGTGATGAATGAAGAATCCATCCGAGTAGAAACGCTATGGACAGCTAGAAGATGGAGCGGCACTTGTACTTCTGGTTGAGAGCTCAGTCTAAGCAGAAGGTCGATGCAGCATGTGAACTTGTCCAAAAGATCGCGCCATCGCAAAAACAAGAACACACCTAATTAGTGTATTTGCTTGTTTTGTTTTTAAACTATTTACATTGTGGCCGTTAGCGAAGACAATGTCGTACATTAGCCGCAAAAAAAGTTGGGGCTTATAGTCCGGAATTTACAGTAGTCAAAGATCTGTTATTACAAAAATACAGTGGTTTTGTGGGACCTATTGCAAAAAATCCTGGTTTTGGAGAACCTACAATAAAAGAGGTCAAAGATCTCTTGACATTAATATGCAGCTAGTTTTAAAGACATACTGTAAAAATGATAGTCGCAAAGATCCTCTATATGTCAGGTGCACCCTGGTTTTAATAATAGTAGTCAAAGACTTTATAATGACACGTGCTGCTGTGTTAAGGACTTACTGCAAAATGATTGTCAAAGATCTTCTTTATAACAGATGTGCACTGGTTTTGCAAAACATCCTATAATAATAGTAGTCAAAGACTCTTTTATGACTACAAAAATGTGCTACTGTTTTAAGGATCTACCGCAAAATGATTGTCAAAGATCCTCTATATAACAGATGCACCCTGGTTTTGAAGAACATCCTATAATAATAGTAGTCAAAGACTCTTTATAATGACAAAAATATCCTGCTGTGTTAAGGACTTACTGCAGAATGATTGTCAAAGATCCTCTATATGACAGGTGCACCCTGGTTTTGAAGAACATCCTATAATAATGGTAGTCAAAGACTAAGATGACAAAAATGTGCTGCTGTGTTAAAGACTTACTGCAAAATGATAGTCAAAGATCCTCTATACTACAAACGAACTCTGGTTTTGAAGAACATCCTACAATATTAGTAGTGAAAGACTCTTTATTACGACAAAAAATATGCTGCTGTGTTAAGGACTTACTGCAAAATTATTGTCAAAGATCCTCTATATGACAGGTGCACACTGATTTTGAAGAACATCCCATAATAATAGTAGTCAAAGACTCTTTATGACCCAAAAAAAAAAAAAAAAAGCAACTTTTTTTTTAGTGAAGTAGTGCAGAAACGATGTTGCATGTGTCATCTGGGTGTACTTAACAGTGTGTGTGTGTGTCCTCACAGGACCCTCCTGGTGGTTTCTCCAGTCAGGAGAAGACGGTGAGTGTGAAGAAGGAGCCTCGCCTCTCCCTGGGCATCACCATCGCTGGAGGCAGAGATTGTCGCAGTCGCCTCCCCGTCTACATCACCAGCGTGCAGCCAGTTGGCTGTCTGCACCGAGACGGCATCATCAAGAGAGGTCCAATACTTATTATTACTATTACTATTATTATCACTATTATTATTATTATGGGCCTGCTGCAATGCAACCAGCCCTTATTATTATTGTTAGTATTATTATTACTATTATTATTGTTACAACTATTATTATTATAATTTTTGTCCTGCTGCAATGCAAGCAACCCTTATTAGTATTATTATTATTATTACTATTAATATTATTATTATGGGCCTGCTGCAATGCAAGCAGCCCTTATTGTTATTATTACTATTACTACTATTACTATTATTATTATTTGCCTGCTGCAATGCAAGCAGCCCTTATTAGTATTATTATTATTATTATTACTATTATTATTATTATGGGCCTGCTGCAAAGCAAGCAGCCCTTATTATTATTATTACTATTATTATTATTATGGGCCTGCTGCAATGCAAGCAGCCCTTATTATTATTATTACTATTATTATTATTATGGGCCTGATGCAATGCAAGCAGCCATTATTGTTATTAGTATTAATATTATTATTATGGGCCTGCTGCAATGCAAGCAGCCCTTATTATTATTGTTAGTATTATTATTACTATTATTATTGTTACAATTATTATTATTATCATTTTTGTCCTGCTGCAATGCAAGCAACCCTTATTAGTATTATTATTATTATTATTATGGGCCTGCTGCAATGCAAGCAGCCCTTATTGTTATTATTACTATTACTACTATTACTATTATTATTATTGGCCTACTCCAATGCAAGCAGCCCTTATTAGTATTATTATTATTACTATTATTATTATTATGGGCCTGCTGCAATGCAAGCAGCCCTTATTATTACTATTACTATTATTATTATTATGGGCCTGCTGCAATGCAAGCAGCCCTTATTATTATTATTACTATTATTATTATTATTATGGGCCTGCTGCAATGCAAGCAGCCATTATTGTTATTAGTATTAATATTATTATTATTATGGGCCTGCTGCAATGCAATCAGCCCTTATTATTATTAGTATTAGTATTATTATGGGCCTGCTGCAATCCAAGCAGCCCTTATTATTATTACTATTATGGGCCTGCTGCAATGCAATCAGCCCTTATTATTATTAGTATTAGTATTATTATGGGCCTGCTGCAATGCAATCAGCCCTTATTATTATTAGTATTAGTATTATTATGGGCCTGCTGCAATGCAATCAGCCGTTATTATTATTAGTATTATTATGGGCCTGCTGCAATGCAAGCAGCCCTTATTATTATTACTATTATGGGCCTGCTGCAATGCAAGCAGCCCTTATTATTATTAGTATTATTATGGGCCTGCTGCAATGCAAGCAGCCCTTATTATTATTAGTAGTAGTAGTAGTAGTATTAGTATTATTATGTGCCGCACGTCTCTCTTACACTTACTACGTGATGAACCAGAGGCGCTCAGCATGCTAACATCAAATCGCTAACGATTTTTTATTTTTTTTAAAAGTTATTTTTACACTTTTCCCCTTAAATTCCCCACCTTGGTGTCATATGACCTGGTATGTGACACGAGTTGACTTTTAGCATGCTAATGTTAGCTTGCTAATATGCTCCATTTTTTTTTTAGCTAGTTTTGCAAACGTTTGCCCATTATCAGACATTGTTCGGCTTTTTTAGCTAATTTTGCACTTCTTTTTTTATTAATTCCCCAGCCATACACCATTGAGTAATATACCTTGATATGTAACATAAGCTAACTTTTAGCATGCTAACATTAAAAGTGCTAACTTTTTTTCCTTTAATTCCCCCGCCATACACCTTAGCATCATATAACTTGGTATGTGACACAATTTAACTTTTAGCATGCTAACATTAAAAGTGCTAACTTTTTTAGCTACTTTTACACTTTTTTTTCTCATATTCCCCAACCATACACCTTAGTGTCCTATAACTTGGTGTGTGGAACATGCTAAATATTATCTTGCTAACATCTGCACACATGCTAAATGTTAGCATTTTAATGTTAACATGCTAAAGCTTTTTATCAATCTTTATTTTTTCTCTATTTTTGCAGCCATACACCTTTGAGTCATATAACTTGGCATATGAAACATGCTAACTGTTATCATGCTAACAACTGCAAACACGCTAAATGTTAGCATTTTAATGTAAACGTGCTAAAGTTTTTCATAAAATTGGACACTTTTTTTCTCTATTTTTATAGCCATACACTTTTGAGTTGTATAATTTGGTATATGAAACATTCTAACTGTTATCATGCTAACGTCTGCACAAACGCTAAATGTTAGCATTTTAATGTAACCATGTTAAAGTTTTTCATCAAATTGGACACTTTTTTTCTGTATTTTTGCAGCCATACACTTTTGAGTTGTATAATTTGGTATATGAAAAATGCTAACTGTTATCATGCTAATGTCTGCACACCCGCTAGATGTTAGTGTTTTAATGTAAACATGCTTAAGTTTTTCATTAAATTTTAGACTTTTTTTCTCTATTTTTCGCAGCCATACACCTTTGAGTCATATAACTTGGTATGTGACACAAGCTAACTTAGCATGCTAACATTAAAGTGCTAACTTTTTAAAGCTAATTTTACACTTTTTTTCCCTCTAATTTCCCACCCATACACCTTAGTGTCATATAACTGGGTATGTGAAACATGCTAATTGTTAACATGTTATAAAATCTCCACACATGCTAAATGTTAGCATTTTAATGTTAACATGCTAAAGCTTTTTTTAATCAAATTTCACATTTTTTCTCTCTATTTTCACAGCCATACACCTTTGAGTCATATAACTTGGCATATGAAACATGCTAACTGTTATCATGCTAACGTCTGCAAACGCGCTAAAGTTTTTCATCAAATTGGACACTTTTCTATTTTCGCAGCCATACTCCTTTGAGTCATATAACTTGGTATGTGACACACGCTAACTTAGCATGCTAATATTAAAGTGCTAACTTTTGTTTTTAGCTAATTTTACACTTTTTTCTTTGATTCCTTAGCCATACACCTTAGTGTCATATACCTTGGTATGTGACACTAGCTAACCTTTAGCATTGCTAACATGCCAACTTTTTGAGCTAGTTTTGCAAACGTTTACACCAAAGTCAAATAACTCGGTATGTGACATTTGTTTGCTGTTAGCAAGATTTTCATCTAATTTTTACACCTTTTTTCTCTATTTTCACAGCCATACACCTTAGTGTCATATAACTTGGTATATGAATAATGCTAACTGTTATCATCTGCGCACATGTTTAATTTTAGCGTTTTAATGTAAACATGCTAGTTTTTCATAAAATTCTACACTTTTTTTCTCTATTTTTGCAGCCATTCACTTGGTATGTGACGCAAGCTAACTCTTACCATGCTAACATCAAACCGCTAACTTTTTAAGCTAATTTTACACTTTTTTTCCTCTAATTCCCCAGCCATACACCTTACTGTCATATAATTTGCTATGTAACACAAGCTAACTTTAAGTATGCTAACATGCAAATTTTTTGAGCTAGTTTTGCAAATGTTTACACCAGAGTCAAATAACTCGGTATGAGACATTTGCTCACTGTTAGCAAGTTTTTCATCTACTTTTATACATTTTTTTCTCTATTTTCGCAGCCATACATCTTTGAGTCATATAACTTATATGAAACATGCTAACTGTTATCATATTAAAGTCTGCACACATGCTAAAGCTTTTCATCAAATTTTACATTTTTTCTCTATTTTCGCAGCCACGCACTTTTGAGTCGTATAACTTGGGAAATGAAACATGCTAACTGTTATCATGCTAACATGTGCACACATGCTAAATATTGTCATTTTTAATGTAAACATGCTAAATGTGTGGCTCCTTTTGTACAGTTGTACCTCAAACTCTGGGCAGCATCTTGAAAGCAGACCCAGATAACAGGCCCATCAAAATGTTGGAGTTATTATTATGGTTTAATTTTGTAAAATGTTTCCACAAGTTGATGGTTTCCCTTTTTGTTTCACAGGCGATGTCCTGCTGAGCATCAACGGCGTGGACCTGACCCAGCTGTCCTACAGCGAGGCCGTCTCCGCGCTCAAGGCGCAGGCGGCACAGGCCCAGGTGGCGCTGCGCGTCCTTCACACCGCCTCCGACGGCCGGCAGGAGGACGGCGGGGGCGCGGAAGCGCTGGAGGACGCCCGGGAGGACGCCCACAACTGGACCCCCATGTGGACCAGGTGGCTGGGCCTGCCCAGGTAAGACCTTCTCTGCTGTTCCAGGGTCAACAATGATTGTAACATTCAAGCAGACATTATTGGGAGCTTTTCTAGCAGTCTTCCTCAAAGTAGATCTGGTGGCCCCCAGACATTCTGTTCTCTCAGTGTGGCCCCCAGGCCAAATAACTTACAGAGAGCCAGCTTCCAATGTCAGTGGTCCAAAATCCTCCACAGAAGAGTTCTTTAACCTTTTGTTTATTTAAGACTGCAGAGGCACACCAGCAGCAGCAAATGTTAAAAAGATGAAACTCCAGCAGGTCCTCCTGCCTTGTTTGTACTTTGTTGTTGTTTTCCTGTGCTTTAGTTCTTGTCTTGTGCTCTTATTTTAGGTGAGCTTCCTGTTTTGTTGGTAATTTTCCTGTGCTTTAGTTATTGTTTTGGTGGCCTTTCCTGTTTTGTTGGTGTTTTTCTGTGTTTTACTTCTTGTTTTGCACTCTTATTTTAGTGGCCCTTCCTGTTTTGTTGGTGTTTTCCTGTGCTTTACTTCTTGTTTTGCACTCTTATTTTAGTGGCCCTTCCTGTTTTGTTGGTGTTTTCCGGTGCTCTACTTCTTGTTTTGCACTCTTATTTTAGTGGCCCTTCCTGTTTTGTTGGTGTTTTCTGGTGCATTAGTTCTTGTCTTGCACTCTTATTTTGGTGGCCTTTCCTGTTCTGTTGGTGTTTTTCCTGTGCTTTCATCCTTGTTTTGGTGGCCCTCCCCTATATTGTTGGTTTTTAACTGTGCTTTAGTTCTTGTCTTGCGCTTTTATTTTAGTGGCCCTTCCTCTTTTGTTGTTGATTTTCCTGTGCTTTAGTTATTGTTTTGGTGGCCTTCCTGTTTTGTAGGTGTTTACCTGTGCTTTAGTTCTTGTCTACCGCTCTTATTTTGGTGAACTTTCCTGTTTTGTAGGTGTTTCCTGTGCTTTAGTTCTTGTTTTGGTGGCCCTTCCTGTTTTGTTGGTGTTTCCCTATGGTTTTGTCCTTGTTTTGGTGGCCCTACCTATTTTGTTGGTGTTTAACTGTGCTTTAGTTCTTGTCTTGCGCTTTTGTTTTAGTGGCCCTTGTTTTGGTGGCATTTTCCTGTGCTTTAGTTCTTGTCTTGTGCTGTTATTTTGATGGCCCTTCCTGTTTGGTTGGTGATTTCCCTGTGCTTTAGTTATTGTTTTGGTGGCCCTTCCTGTTTTGTAGGTAATTTCCTGTGCTTTAGTTCTTGTCTTGTGCTGTTATTTTTATGGCCCTTCCTGTTTTGTTGGTGTTTTCCTGTGCTTTCGTCCTTGTTTTGGTGGTCCTCCCTATTTCGTTGGTGTTTTACTGTGCTTTAGTTCTTGTCTGCACTATTATTTTAGTGGCCTTTGTTTGTGTTTTGCTGTGCTTAGGCTCTTATTTTGGTGGCCCTTCCTGTTTTGGTGGTGTTTTCCTATGCTGTAGTTCTTGTCTTGCGCTCTTATCTTGGTCGCCCTTCCTGTTTTGGTGGTGTCTTCCTATGCTTTCGTTTTTGTTTTGCGCTCCTATTTTGGTGGCACTTCCTGTTTTGTTGGTGTTTTCCTGTGCTTTAGTTCTTGTTTTGCAATCTTATTCTGGTGGCCATTCCTTGTTTTGTTGGTGTTTTCCTGTGCTTTAGTTCTTGTCTTGCCCTCTTATTTTGGTGGTCTGTCCTGTTTTGTTGGTGTTTTCCTGTAGCAGTTTCATGTCTTTCTTTGAGCGATATTCCCTGCACCTGCTTTATGTTAGTAAGCAAGGTCATTTACGATGTTTTTATCCTCTGTGTGGTCATTATTGCCAAGTATGGATGTACTTTGTGAATGTTGTAAGTTTTTGCTGTTGTCCAGCATTCAGTTTCTGGTAACTTTGTAGCCAGTTCAGTTATAGTTTGGTTTTGCTTGCATGGACTATTACGTGCTTACCATGCACAGTTCACTAAGCAACAGTACGTTATTTTCCAAAAATATATTTTGGTTCAATTAGGAGTAGTTTGCTAATTTCCCAGTCAAAGTGTAAAAAGAAGTGTGTTGTGTGCAGCCACATGCACTGGTGTCGTGACGTGGTGCTGCAGAAGAGCACCAGTGAGAGTTGGGGCTTCAGCATCGTGGGCGGCTACGAGGAGGAAAGTCATGGCCAGCAGCAGCCCTTCTTCATCAAGACCATCGTGCCGGGGACGCCCGCCCACTTTGACGGCCGCCTCAAGTAGGTGACCACACACTCCTCCCCCCACCCCCGCCCGCGCTAACGGCCGTCTGTGTCCCAGGTGCGGGGATGAGATTGTGGCAGTGAACGGGGCGACCACGGTGGGCATGAACAACTCCTCCCTCATCCCCATGCTGAAGCTGCAGAGAAACAAGGTGGTGCTGACCGTGGTGTCCTGGCCGGGGAGTCTGGTGTAGCCCCGCCCACTAACCTCTTCTTAAAGGGCCGGCGTGTTGCTAACGTGACGACAAGCCAGGCAAAAACTTCAAAACAATTTTTTTCCAAATCCTTCCCTGGGCCGCTCACAAATGTTTGTGAGTTTGCAGCGTCCATGAAGGATTGAAGATGGCTGCTGGTGACCAAATACTAGACAGTGTCCTTCTGTCCACTTTTACTGCACTTTTTACAGGACGCTAAAGTTCTCCATCTTTGTATTTATTTGCATTTACACCGTGTGTGCAGACATGAACACTCCATTCTTCCATTAGTGCACATTCATGTGTTCATTCATCCATCAAATAAAACATTGTAGTTTATTTGCTCAAGTTGATTTTGGTACAATTGTTGCTTTAATAACACTCAAAAAAGACTTAAGTGTTTTTTTCCCCACAGGGATCATCCTGTACATATGTATATACATGCTTGTGTCTGTATGTATGTTTATACATATACATATGTATATGTATATAAATCTGTATGTATATACATATCTATATATGTTTATACAAATGTATATACATATACACACATAGGTATAAACATACATACATATGTATGTTTATACCTATGTGTATGTATATACATATGTATAGACAGGTATATTCATATTTGTATATATGTATACACATGTGTATACATATATACAAATATGTATATCAATATGTATCTATATATCCGTATATGTGTATACATATTTATACAGATGTATATACATACATATGTATGTATATACCTATGTGTAAATGTATACATATATATAAACACATGTATATATAAATATATGTATGTATATACATGTGTATACATATGTATACACATATGTATGTATATACCCATGTGTATATATATATACATATGTAAAGACACAGGTATATACATACATATGTAAACACATGTATATACATATGTATACACATGTATACATACATATGTGTATACATATGTACAAAACAAAAGGTTTGTATATACATATCTATACACATATGTATGTATATGTGTATATGTATTTATGCACATATGTATGTATACATAACTATGTATAAAGATGTATAAACATACATATGTATGTATATATAACTATGTGTATATGTATAGACATGTTTAGACACAGGTATATACAAAAATATGTATACACATATGTCTATATAAATATTTGTATATATGTATACTATTGTATTCACATATGTATGTATATGCCTATATATATACATATGTAAAGACACAGGTACATACATAACATATGTAAACACATGTATGTATTGACATATCTGTATATAAGTATACACATGTATATACATACATATGTAGTGTATGTATATACCTATGTGTATATATATACACATATGTTTAGACATAGGTATATACATACATATGTATACACATATGTATATAGATACTTGTATATATGTATACACATGTATATACATACATATATACCTGTGTGTGTATATATATATATATATACATAAGTATAGACACAGGTATATACATAGATATGTATACACATATGTATATACATATGTATTCACAAACATGTTAATGGATACACATATGTATATACCTATGTGTATATATAAATATGTTTATGTATATACACAAGTATATAAATACATATACATACACATATGTATGTATATACATATGTATACACATGTATATGTATGTCTATATATAAGTGTATACATTGATACATATGTTTATACATATATACAAATGTATACACATGTATGTATATACATATATGTATGCACATGTATATACATACATATGTATACACATATGGATATACAAATGTATGTATGTATATACCTATGTTTATATATACATATGTATTGACACAGGTATATATACACATAAGTATATACATACAGTACATATACGTGTGTCCATACATATGTATATACATAGGTATACACATGTATATACATACATATGTAAACACATATGTATGTAAATACATATCTGTATATATTTATACACATGTATATATGTATACACATGTATATACATACACATATATATGTACTGTATGTATATACTTATGTGTATATATATATACATATGTATAGACACAGGTATATACATACATATGTATACATATATGTATGTGTATTGATATCTATATATGTATACACATGTATATACATACATATGTATATAGATATTTGTATATATATATATATATACATATATATATACACAAATATATACACACACAAGTATGGACACAGGTATATACATACATATGTATACACATTTATATAATACATATGTATGTGTATACACATATGTATGTATATACATACATATGTATGTATATACATACATATGTATTCACAAACATGTTTATGGATAGACATATGTATACGGATATGGTATGTATGTATATACATATGTATGTATATAAATATGTTTATGTATATACATAGGTTTATACATACATATGTATACAAATATGTATGTAAGTCTATACATAAGTGTATACATATAAACATATGTATATACATGTGTTTATACATATATGTGAATATAAATGTATACACATGTATATATATACATATATGTATAAACATGTATATACAAACATATGTATACACATGTATATACATATGTATTTATGTATATACCTATGTATATATACATATGTATAGACAAAGGTATATACATATTTATGTGTATACGCATATACATATGTATGTCTATTCATATGTATATACATATGTATACACATGTATATACATACATATGTAAACACATGTATGTATATACATATCTGTATATATGTATATACATGTATATACATACATATGTATACACATATGTACATACATATGTATGTACTGTACGCATATACTTATGTGTATATATATACATATGTATAGACAGGTATATACATACATATGTATACACATATGTATGTGTATTGATATCTATATATGTATACACATGTATATACATATGTATGTATATATATATATACATAAGTATAGACAAGCAAATATACATATATATGTATACACAGAGGTATGTATGTGTATACATAGGTATATTTATACATATGTGTATACACATATACATATGTATATACATATGTAAGTCTATACATATGTGTATACATCTGTATACAGACATATATACATACATATATGTATATATGTATACAGATGTATATACATACATCTGTATACACATGTGGATACATACATATGTATATCCACATGTGTATACAGATGTATGTATATACATCTGTATACATATATACAGATATATACATATGTATAGACAAAGGTATATACATACGTATACACATAGATATGTATGTGTATACAAAGGTATGTATATACATACATATGTGTATATACATATACGTAAACATTTGTTTGTCTATACATATGTATGTATATACCTATGTGTATGTATATACACCGGTATATACATACATATGTATACACAAATGTATGTGTGTATACATATGTATACACATATATATGTATGTGTATACATATGTATGTATATACATACATATTTATATATGTATGGACATACATATGTATGGACATACATATGTCCATACATATGTATAGAAATATGTGTATAAATATACATATATATACATATTTATGTACAGATATACATATGTTTATACATATGTATAAACGTATGTATATATGTATATATATATATATGTGTATACATATGTGTAAACATATATATGTATGTATATACATATGTATAGACATACATATGTATTTAAAACATATGTATATACATACATAAGTATGAGTTTACATATGTATGTCTATAAATATGTGTATAAATATGTGTATATATATGTATACACATACATATATATACATATGTTTATACATATGTATAAACATATGTATGTATATACGTAAGTGCACATATATATATATACATATGTATGTTTACACAAAGGTATATAAATACAAATGTATGTATACCCATATGTATGTATGTGTATACATTTGTATAAACATATATATGTATGTGTATACATATGTATATACATACAAATGTATACACATATATGGATATACATATGAATACACATATGTATATGTATACACATATGTATGTATGTACATAAATATGTATATGTATACACATATGTATGTATGTACATAAATATGTATATGGATACACATATGTATACGGATATGTATATACATACATTTGTGGATACATACATATGTATACACATGTATATACATATATGTATATACATACATTTTTATAGATATGTATGTATATACATGTGGAAACATATATACATATATATATACATATTTATATGTATACACATGTAAATACACACATGTGTATACAAATATGTATGTCTATACATATATACATATGTATACAAACATATGTATATATATGTGTGTATTTACACTTATGTATGTCTATACATATGTACATATGTTTTTATACATATGTATATATGTGTATATGCATGTGTATACATATATACATATGTATATATATGTATACATATACACATATACATAGGTATATACATACATATGAATATACATAAACACATATATACATATGTATGCATACATATGTATACACATATGTATATGTGTATACATACATGTGTATAAACATATGTATACATACATATGTATATATGTGTATACGTACGTACATATGTTTGTATATACCTATGTATATATGTGTATATACATATGTATATATACATATTTGTTTATACACAGGTATATACATACATATATATTCACATATGTATGTGTGTGTATACATTTGTATAAACATATATTTATGTGTATACATATGTATGTATATACATACATATATATGCATGTATATACGTATACGTATACACATACGTATGTGTATACACATATGTGTTTTCAAATATGTATGTCTATACATATGTGTATACATATATAAACATATCTATACATGTTTGTACATATGTATAAACATACTGTAAGTATGTATATACCTGTGTATACATATACATATGTATATGTTTATGCACAGGTATAAACATACATATGTATAAACATATATAGACATACATATGAATACACATATGTATATATATACACATATGTATATACACACATATGTATACACATATGTATACAGATATGTATATAGATACATTTGTGTATACATACATATGTATACAGATGTACAGTATATATGTATATAAATACATATGTTTATAGATATGTATGTATATACCTGTGTATACATATATACATATGAATATAAATACAAGCATATGTATTTTAATTTTTTCTGAAGGAATCAGTAAAGTACAATCTATCTATCTATGTATATACATATGTATGTGCATAGATATCAGTGCACACAGGTATATACTTATATATGTAAACACATGTATGTATATACATATCTGTATATGTGTAGACATATGTATGTGTATACATGTGTCTATACATACATACATATGTATATACATATGTGTATACATATGTATATACATATGTGTATACATATGTATGTACTGTATGTATATACCTATGTGCATATATATACACATGTATAGACACAGGTTTATACATACATATGTATACACATATGTATGTGGATATTTGTATGTATGTATAAACATGTATATACATATGTATGTATATATATATATATATATATATATATATATACACATAAGTATAGACACAGGTATATACATACATATGTATACACAGAAGTATGTATGTGTATATATATGTGTAAACACATTTACATATGTATATACATATGTGTATACATGTGTAAACACATATGTATATAGATACACATATGTATGTACATACATATCTGTATATGTGTATACATATGTATACAGCTGTATATCCATACATATGTATACACATGTATATACAGTACATACATATGTATGTATGTATATACCTATGTGTATATATATATATATATACATACATATAGACACAGGCATATACACACGTACACACATAGGTATGTATGTGTATACATAGGTATATATATATACATACATATGAATATACACATATACATATGTATATATATGTGTAAAGATATGTTTGTCCATACATTTGTAAGTGTATACATTATCTATGTGTATGTATATATAAATATGTATATGCATATACACAGGTATATACATAGATATGTATAAACATTCACGGTGGCAGAGGGGTTAGTGCGTCTGCCGCACAATACGAAGCTCCTGCAATCCTGGTTTCAAATCCAGGCTCGGGATCTTTCTGTGTGGAGTTTGCATGTTCTCCCCGTGAATGCGTGGGTTCCCTCCGGGTACTCCGGCTTCCTCCCACTTCCAAAGACATGCACCTGGGGATAGGTTGATTGGCAACACTAAATTGGCCCTAATCTGTGAATGTGAATGTGAATGTTGTCTGTCTATCTGTGTTGGCCCTGCGATGAGGTGGCGACTTGTCCAGGGTGTACGCCGCCTTCCGCCCGATTGTAGCTGAGATAGGCGCCAGCGCCCCCCGCGACCCTACAAGGGAATAAGCGGTAGAAAATGGATGGATGTGTATACATATGTATACACATTGAGATGTATGTGTAAACATATGTATATATTTACATATGTGTATACATATGTATGTATATAAAAATGTGCATACATGTGTGTATATACTGTACATATACATATGAGTATACACAAACACACAGGTATATATATACATATGTATGTATAACCTATGTATATATATATATATATATATATATACATATATATTTATATGTATATACACAGGTATATACATATGTATGTATGTATGTGTATATATATGTGTATACATATATATATACATATGTATGTATATACGTATGTGCATACATATGTATATACATACACACAAGTATGTTTGTACCTTTGTGTATATATATATAAATATGTTCATGTAAATACACAGGTATATACATATGTATACACATAGGTATGTATGTATACATATGTATACACATATATATGTGTCTAAACATAAGTGTATACATATATACATATGTATATACGTATGTAAATACATATAAACATATGTATATACATATGTATATACATGTGTATACACATATGTATGTATATACATATGTATACACATATGTATGTGTGTACATATATACATATGTATACAAATATATACATATGTATACATACATATGTATAAACATGTTTGTCTATATATATATATACATATATATATGTATGTTTATACACAGGTATACATACATATGTATACACATATATATATACGTGTATAAATATGTATATACATATAACTACCATTTGTATACACATATATATACATACATATGAATACACATATGTATTTGTAAACACATGTATGTATATACATACATATGTATACACAAACATGTATATGGATACACATATGTATACAGATATGTATATACATATGTATGTATGTATGTACCTATGTGTATATGTATATACACATATGTATAGACACAGGTATATACATACGTACACATATAGGTATGTATATACATACATATGTGTATACACATATACATATGTATATGTGTAAACATATGTATGTCTATACATATGTATGTATATACCTATGTGTATGTATATATAAATATGTATATGTAAATACACAGGTATATACATACATATGTATACACATGGACGTGTATACATATATATACGTATGTATGTATGTACATATGTATGTATTTACATATGTGTATACAAAAGTATGTATATAAAATGTGTATACATATGTGTGTATATACACACATGTTTACACATATACGTATATACATATGTATAAACACAGGTATATACATATGTATGTATATACATATGTATATGTGTATACATATGTATGTATATACATATTTGTATATATGTATAGACGTGTATAAACATACATATGTATGTACTGTATGTATATACCTATGTGTGTGTGTACTGTATATATATACATATGTTTGGACACAGGTATGTATATACATATGTATACACATATGTATGTACATAGATATTTGTAAATATTTATACACATGTATATACATATGCATGTACATACCTATGTGTGTGGGTGTGTGTATGTATATATATATATATACATACATACATACATAAGTATAGACACAGGTATATGCATACATATGTATTCACAAACATGTATATGGATACACATATGTATACAGATATGGTATGTATGTATGTATATACCTATGTGTATACATATAAATATGTATATGTATATACACAGGTATATACATACATAGGTATACACATATGTATGTATGTATATACCTATATGTATGTATATATATACACATATATATATATATATATATATATGTATATACATACCAATGTATGTATATACATATCTGTATATGTGTATACATATGTATGTATATACATATTTGTATATATGTATACACGTGTATATACATACATATGTATATACTTATGTATGTACTGTATGTATATACCTACGTGTGTATATATACATATGTTTAGACACAGGTATGTATATACATTTGTATACACATATGTATGTACATATATACTTGTATATATGTATACACATGTATATACATATGTATGTACATACCTATGTGTGTGTGTATATATATATATATATATATATATATATATACATACATAAGTATAGACACAGGTATATACATACATATGAATACACATATGTATGCGTATACACGTGTGTATACACATATGTATGTATATACATACATATGTATTCACAAACATGTATATGGATACACATATGTCTACAGATATGGTATGTATGTATGTATATACCTATGTGTATACATAT
>NC_084615.1:18125256-18220256 GCF_033978795.1 Nerophis ophidion
CAAGGTCAACTACAACTACAGTACAGCTCCTGTCATTGGCAGAAAAACATGTAAACAACACTTATTTACACCTCAGGTCCACATGAGAAGGAAAGATGTTGACATACTTTTTACGCAAGGTCAGGGGTGTCCAAGACTGTTTTTCCACAAATGTAAACATGATGGTATTTTATATCTTTTCTCCCCAATTCATTCAAATAATGTGCTTTATATATATATATATATATATATATATATATATATATATATATATACACACACATACATATATAGTTACATATATATACATAAATATATATATATATATATATATGTATATATACACATACATATATAGTTACATATATATACATAAATATATATATATATATATACATACACGCACACACACACATACATATAAGTATGCATATATATATACAAATACTGTACATTCAAATATACATACAGATACATACATATATACACATACATATATATATACATACATATATATATATACATACATATAAGCATGCGTATATATACATATACTGTACATTAAAATATACATACACATATATACATGCATACATACATATAAATGTATACAAAGATACATATATATAAACATATATATATGTATATACATATATATGCATATAGATACATATATATACATACATACATACATATCTACATACATATTTATATACATACAGATATACATATATATGTATGTATATACATACATTCATGTATGTATAAAACTCATACATATATATGTATATATATACATATATACATACATAGATACATATATATGTATATATACACATATATATTCATGTATATACATGTACATATATATACACATACATACATACATATATACAAACATATACATATATAAATACATATATGAATAAATGTATATATATACATTACATACACATACATACATATATGAATAAATGTATATATATACATTACATACACATATATACATATATTAAAATATACATACACACAAACATATATATTATATATATACACACACGTATATACATATATATAATAAATACATTTATATATACATATATATATACATATATAAATACATACATATATACATATATATATATATATATATATATACACACACACACATATATATATATATATATATATATACTATACATATATATGTATATATATATAGACAGACATACATAGATACATATATTCATGTATATACAGGAGCATGTGCTATTCACAAGAACAGTCCCAGAGAGGCAACTAACAATTTGCAGTCATGTTGTTATGAAAAAATATTCATTCAACGATAGAAAATTTTTCCAATTAGCTGTGTGTGTGTGGGTGTTATGTGACGTGTTATTTACGTGTTGAAAGCCAGAAGTGGGTGAGACGTACTGCTTACAACACTTTGGATAGTTAGCGCCCTGTGGGCAAACTGTCACTTAAAGTCAACATACTGTATGCTATGCTAATTCCTCAGAGGTGCAACCATTGAGTTGTAACAACCATTTCATTATTATATTTGTGCTAGCTGATACCATTCAGGAACCATCTCATTTTTTCTGAACGATTCGCTCTGAAACCATTCAGTGCTGTAGCGGATCGTCGTTGTCTTGTATTTCATGATATCGTCCTGTGACCATTCTCAGAAACCCTAGTTTTCCGCCATTTTTGTTTGGATGACGTCACAGACGGCCAAGCTACCCTTAAGGTTTAACGTAGGGATGGGCGATAAATCGATATACGCGATATATCGTGGGGTTTGTCTCTGTACGATATAGAAAATGACTATATCGTAATATTGGAGTATACGTTCTCACGCAGTTGCTTTTAGCTGCTGGCATTACACTACAGGCTCTTCTCACTCCTTCTTGTGTCTCCTTCTCACAGACAGCGAGCGCACATTCTTACACACGTCACATACTGTCATGTCATACGTCACATACGTATTTGCCCTCGCCCAGCAGAGAGGTAGCAGCGTGGCTAACATTAGCTGTGATGCTAGCGAAGTGTTGCGAGGTATAATACGAGAGAAAGAAGGTGCGAATATGGTAACAAATTGAAGGAAGAATTAATTCCCAGGAAATCCAGGACGGGGTGCATCGTCTGGCGGTGGTTCGGCTTCAAGCGGGAATATATCGGATGGACAACTGTAATTTGTCAAGTGTGGGACACAAGCGTTGCTACCAGAAGTAGCATTACTGCTAATATGTAGCATTGTTTGAATACTCACCTGCTAATAACTTTAATAAACACAGTTTGGTAAATTTACTTATTTGTGGTTTCCTTCTCTGCATGAACGTTTAAAATGAGCATGTATTAATGCAGTATGAAGAAGAATGTTTTAATGTAGACACATAGAATCATCAAACTGCTGTGATTATATGCTTCAAGTGTTCATTCAAGGCCAAGACACAATACCGAGATATATATAGGTATATTGCGATACGGCCTTAAAATATTGTGATATTAAAAAAAGGCCATATTGCCCAGTCCTAGTTTAAAGTCCTGATTTTTTTTTAAAGTGTACCCTTCTTAAATCTAATGTTTTCCTTTTCTAGTATTGATCAAATCGATCGATTCCCTTTTGGAACAAGGTTGAAACAATACTTATTTTGAATGACAACAAGGAAGTCTAATTCTATCTTCTGGAAGGAAAACTTGCCAAGAACTTCAAATTTAGGAGTATAAATCAATCTATCAATCATTACACCCCTGTAGTTCATCCATTTATATGTAGTGCTAATTCATCCACGTTAGAACATCTAGAAATGTGTTTTAAGTAAAAACATATACACACACATATATATATATACACACACACACACACACACATATATACACACACATATATATACATACACACATATATATACACACACGCACGCACATGTGTATAGATATATATATATATATATATATATATATATATATATATATATTTTTTTTTTTGGTATATATATATACATATACCAATAAAGCCACACTTTGGACACCCCTGATTGCTCCTATTTCAAGCGTCTCTTCCACTTGCCAAAAAAAGAAATAAACATAAAGACGTCCGGCTTGATGCTTCTTTGGGGTAAAAATGCGCTTTCTGACCGTTCTTCTTCCTCTCATGTGTAACGAAATAAGAGGAGTGCAACGAGGAGGGGCGGGCATCTCGTTGGCTGGAGAAAATGTGCAAAATGCGCTCCAAAGCAAAAAGTGTCAGTGTTTGGGGCCGTGCAGCTGCACGGTGCACAGCTGTTCATTCCGACAAGGCACTGGAGAGGAGAGGAGAGGACCACGCTGCGGTCCTCAGTCGGGTCTCAATATAGGATATTTAGGTAAGAATTCTATAAGAATCACCTTGAGTGAGCGGAGGAAGAGAAGAAGAAAGCGATTTAGTCAAGGTCGACATCAGGTGGAGGAGCGAGTAGCCCTTTGTGTTTAGCATCAAAGTTTTCTTGTCAAAGGACGTTAATTAAAATGAAATGTATGTAACACACATTGAGGGGGTTTAAAAGACCATTTTAGACAAAGTGATATCTCCATAGACACATTATTTAAGTGTCTATATTAGTTACATTAGCATACTATCAAAATAAATTGTTGCCTTGAAGACACAGACTGTATAAAAGAAAGGTTCCCTTCAGGTGGAAGCATGTGACTGATGCCAGCCAATCAGTGGACACGGCTAATTATCACACTGGAAAGCTCATTAAGTGATAATTTATATTTACTAAAATAACATAACTGCTAATATTTCATTATTAGAAAATATATCAAATTGAGAATAATTCATAAATACTTTGTTCAAATGAAATGAATTGTTAAAGAGATACATAATGATAAAACATAATGACAACAATGTGTATTCCCCTCATAATCCACAAATGTGCATGTTAGGTTCATGCAGGGGTCGGCAACCCAAAATGTTGAAAGAGCCATATTGCAGCAAAAATACAAAAAACATATATGTCCGGAGCCGCAAAAATAAAACGCCTTACACAAATGATGTAAGTGTCTATATTAGCCACATTAGCCTACTATCAAAATTACTTTAAAAGTCTTATATAAGTGTTATGATGAAAACACATGATGTAAGTGTCTATATTAGCCTACTATCAAAATTACTTCAAATGTCTTATATAAGTGTTATAATGAAGACAACACATGATGTAAGTGTCTATATTAGTTATATTGGCCTACTATCAAAATGACTTTAAAAGTAATATATAAGTGTTATAATGAAGGCAACACATGATGTGTCTATATTAGGTATATTAGCCTACTATCAAAATGACTTTAAAAGTCTTATATAAGTCTTATAATGAAGACAACACGTGATGTAAGTGTCTATTTTAGCCATATTAGCCTACTATCAAAATGACTTTAAAAGTAATATATAAGTGTTATCATGAAGACAACACATGACATGTCTACATTAGCTCATATCAAAATGACTTTAAAAGTCTTATATAAGTAGAAGACAACACATTATGTAAATGTCTATTAGCCATATAAGCCTACTATCAAAACAACTTTAAAAGTAATATATAAGTGTTATCATGAAGACAACACATGACATGTCTATATTAGCCTACTATCAAAACGACTTTAAAAGTAATATATAAGTGTTATCATGAAGACAACACATGACGTGTCTATATTAGCCTACTATCAAAATTACTTTAAAAGTCTTATATAAGTGTTATAATGACGACAACACAGGATGTAAGTGTCTATATTAGTTATAATGGCCTACTATTAAAATGACTTAGAAAGTCTTATATAAGTCTTATAATGAAGACAACACATGATGTAAGTGTCTATTAGCCATATTAACCTACTATCAAAATGACTTTAAAAGTTATATATATAAGTGTTATAACGAAGGCAACACATGATGTGTCTATATTAGCCTACTATCAAAATGACTTTAAAAGTCTTATATAAGTGTTATAATGTAAACAACGCATAATGTAAGTGTCTATATTAGCCTACTATCAAAATGACTTTAAAAGTCTTATATAAGTGTTGTAATGAAGACAACACATGATGTAAGTGTCTATATTAGCCTACTATCAAAATGACTTTAAAAGTCTTATATAAGTGTTGTAATGAAGACAACACATGATGTAAGTGTCTATATTAGCCTACTATCAAAATGACTTTAAAAGTCTTACATAAGTGTTGTAATGAAAACACATGATGTGTCTATATTAGCCTACTATCAAAATGACTTTAAAAGTCTTATATAAGTGTTGTAATGGAGACAACACATGATGTAAGTGTCTATATTAGCCTACTATCAAAATGACTTTAAAAGTCTTACATAAGTGTTGTAATGAAGACACCATATGGTGTGTATATATTAGCCTACTATCAAAATGACTATGTGTCACAGGCTGACACAAATCTTCGTCGACAGAAATGTTGAAATGCAATATTTATCCTATTTAATATTTTTACAACATAGAAAATCATTAGTAAAATGGAGGGTGAGATAACTCCTGGAAAGTCCTGTCTTAGAATGGCCAAAGGTATAGGTGTGTGTGTCCGAGGGTTGCCGACCCCTGAATTCATGTAATAGGTTCAAGTCAGTTGCGATAGGCTCCAGCTTATCTCTGTCACTCTTATGAGGATAAGAAAATAGATATATTTAAAAAAAATAAAATAAACAACCCATATGATGATTGTATCACATTACATAATGATGATTTTTCAATTGTGTAACTTCCATGCATCCAACTCTATCATTAGATATGTATTTATTCTGTTTTAAAAGCACAGCCCCACCTTGGTAAATTGAATACATAATATTGGAGTGTGTATTTTTAATAGCCGAATAACTCCTACTGATCAGGGGTCTCAAACTCGGATTACCTGGGGGCCGCTTGAGGTCAAGTCTGTGTGAGACTGGCCACACTCCAGAATGACATTTGACTAAATTGGCTGACTACTATAGAGGCCTTAAGTCATTATAAATGCCAAATTGAAAGTACAAATTGACATACACACTTCTGCTTGCTTACAGGAAGTTGCGGTTTGTGTTGCCCAATGTGTGTTGGTTGTGCTGTCATTTTTGTCTTTGCAGCGTTATTGTAGATACAGTTCTTTCTAGTGCCATTTAAGATCGAAGTCCATGGTATATTTAACTATTATAGACTGACCATACGGCCTCTTTTCCCCGGAAATGTCCTCTTTTGCGGGGCTGTCCGGGCGGAGTTTCTTAAATAAGTCAAAAGTCCGGCATTTTGAGTTAGGGTTGAGTGTATTTTCAATGTACGTTGAGGGTTAAAGGGGAACATTATCACAATTTCAGAAGGGTTGAAACCAATAAAGATCAGTTCGCAGTGGCTTATTTTATTTTTCGAAGGTTTTTTCAAAATTTTACATCTCCCGGAATATCCCTAATAAAAGCTTTAAAGTGCTTGATTTTCGCTATTTGCGATGCCACTGTCCATTTTCCGGTAAAAAGGGACTTTCGCATCTCTTGACACTGGAGCAACTTAAATCCGTCGATTGGTAAGCGTTTTTTTTGGCAATAAATGTGGATGGAGGGAAAGGCTGGTTGTAACTATAGCTACAAATGAGGCATAATGCACACAGCTAGCCTAAATAGCATGTTAGCATCGATTAGCAAGCCGTGCTCATCGATGCACATTCTACGTAAATCAACTTCAATCCGTCCATGATCGTGTTGTTACACCCTCCGACAAAACACCGACGAGGCATGATGTCTCCAAAGTACCGGCAAACAGTCAAAAAAACGGAAAATAACAGAGCTGATTTGACTCGATGTGGTAGGGAAACATGGCGTTGACGACCGATGTGACGTCACGTTCTGACATCGTCGCTGAGAGAGCGATGAACAGAAAGGCGTTAAATTCGCCAAAATTAACCCATTTAGAGTTCGGAAATCGGTTAAAAAAATATATGGTCTTTTTTCTGCAACATCAAGGTATATATATTGACGCTTACATAGGTCTGGTGATAATGTTCCCCTTTAAGAAGGGGTTGAAAACAAAACAAATTATGAAGGTGTGTGCACGCAGCAGCATTGGTGAGGGAGGGGCCGAGACTTATTATAAACGCGCATTCTTCGCGAGGCTCTGCTTTTTATCCATAGATTTATCAGATTTCATTTTTTATTATCTATAGCAGGGGTGCCATTTGTGGCCCACAGCTAATGTTTTAAAGGCCCACAACCCATTCTAAAAATACTATTAAAATAAACAAGAACATAACAAAAGTGAAATAAAAAACCTTAAAGGCGAATGTCATTTAGAAAAAGTTGCAATGTTGACTAATAAAACAAAGCTGTTTTTTCTTTCTTTCAAACTGTCATTGCTCAAAACATAATATTGAATCCAAATCAATGTTGTTATGAATCATTAACCTATCCAAGGTTCCTATTACTTCACATCAAATATTCCACTTTGAAAAATATTTTTGGTGGAAGATTTTGCATATTTTGTGTTTGCCATTAAAAAAAACATAGTTTTGTTTGACAAAAAAGGGCGAAAAACAAACAAACAAAAAAAAACAACGTAAAAAAATTAAAACATTTTGAAATGAGGGACAAATCTGAAGTTGATGTAGACTCCAGAGTTTTAAGCGTTAAATATAAAATGTATGTATGCCCTGGCACAGTGGTTCTCAAATGGGGGTACACGTACCCCTGGGGTTACTTGAAGGTATGCCAAGGGGTACGTGAGATTTTTTGAAAATATTCTAAAAATAGCAACAATTCAAAAATCCTTTACAAATATATCTATTGAATAATACGTCAACAAAATATGAATGTAAGTTCATAAACTGAGAAAAGAAATGCAACAATGCAATATTCAGTGTTGACAGCTAGATTTTTGGTGGACATGTTCCATAAATATTGATGTTAAAGATTTCTTTTTTTGTGAAGAAATGTTTAGAATGAAGTTGATGAATCCAGATGGATCCCTATTACAATCCCCAAAGAGGGCACTTTAAGTTGATGATTACTTCTATGTGTAGAAATATTTTCTCATAATTGAATCACTTGTTTCTTTTTATAACTTTTTTCCAAAAATAGTTCAAGAAAGATCACAAATGAGCAATATTTTGCCCCATTACACAATTTAATAAATCAGAAATTGGTGACGTAGTGTATTGCTGTATTTTACTTTATCTCTTTTTTTCAACCAAAAATGCTTTGCTGTGATTAGGGGGGATTTGAATTAAAAAAATGTTCACAGGGGGTACATCACTGAGAACCACTGCCCCGGTACACCTTTGTCATCATTTCATCACCCAAGCAAAACAGTTTTTACACTTTTATACTGAAATAAATAACACCTCCAACTTAATTAAATAAAAACATAGAAAAAACTAGCAGCAGCTAGAGCTAAAGTTTGGATCAGTGGTTCTTAACCTGGGTTCGATCGAACCCTAGGAGTTCCCTATCGCCGTATTATGGATACGGCAACAGCTGAATGTTTTGCAGGTGTGTAATTTGTTGTAAGTTTATGCACTTTGTTGGTTTTGTTGTCTGAACAAGGTGATGTTCATACACTGTTCGTTTTGTGAACCAGTAAAAAACATGGTCACACTTAAGTATGGGGAACATATTCACCATTAATTAGTTGCTTATTAATATGCAAATTAGTAACATTTTGGCTCTTAACTAGTCATTATTAAGTACTTATTAATGCATTATTCGGCATGGCCCTATTATAACCCTAACCCTGACCCAAACCCTAATCAAATATCTCTGAATTAAGTCTTTGTTAATTAGAATTTGTTCCCCTAGAGTCCAAATAACTCTAAATTAAGTATTTGTTATTTAGAATATGTTCCCCTAGTTTCCAAATAACTCTAAATTAAGTCTTTGTCCCTTAGAATATGTTCCCCAAGTGTCCAAATAACTCTAAATTAAGTCTTTGTTACTTAGAATATGTTCCCCATACTAACGTGTTACCAAAAACATAACTTTGTTTTGAATTTGAAAAAAAAAAAACATTTTCTTTTTCACTAAAGAAGGGTTCGCTGAATGCGCATATGAAACTGGTGGGGTTCGGTACCTCCAACAAGGTTAAGAAGCACTGGTTTAGATCCATGAAGGAAAGGAAATGAAGGAATGTTTATAACTGAATACGTTTACATATGTGTACAAATGTGTTTTCTTTTTTATTATTTATTTCACCCTAACCCTCTAACCCTGACCCAAACCAAATATATCTGAATTAAGTCTTTGTTACTTAAAATATGTTCCCCTATAGTACAAATAACTCTAAATTAAGTCTTTGTTATTTAGAATATGTTCCCCTAGTTTCCAAATAACTCTAATGTAAGTCTTTGTCCCTTAGAATATGTTCCCCAAGTGTCCAAATAACTCTAAATTAAGTCTTTGTTATTTAGAATATGTTCCCCTAGTTTCCAAATAACTCTAAATTAAGTCTTTGTCCCTTAGAATATGTTCCCCAAGTGTCCAAATAACTCTAAATTAAGTCTTTGTTAGTTAGAATATGTTCCCCAAGTGTCCAAATAACTCTAAATTAAGTCTTTGTTAGTTAGAATATGGTCCCCATACTAAAGTGTTACCAAAAACATAACTTTGTTTTGAATTTGAAAAAAAAAATGTTTTTAATTTTGCACTAAAGAAGCACTGGTTTAGATCCATGAAGGAAAGAAAAAATGAAGGAATGTTTATAACTGAACACATTTACATATGTGTACAAATTTGTTTTCTTTTTTATTATTTATTTTAATGAATTTAGTATTGTTTATGACAACCTTTTTCCAAAACACAATATAGAATGTGAGACATAACAGGACAATGCATACATTTATCTTTTTTTTTTTTTTTTCCAAAACGCTTACAAAAATGTGGGACCCCACTTTGAAAATTCCTCGCACTACCAGCAACAGAGGAGGAACAAATGCTTTATTTAAATAAATATAATATTCATAAAGCAAGTTGGAGTATCATTGGCAAATTTTCACCTAGTCCCGGCCTTGGCACGCATATATGTGTCCTCTTTTTGGGATTTCACAATATGGTCAGCCTAAACTATTAGGGCGGCAATTTCACTGAAATATGAGGTTAGGTAGAAGGCCACAAAATATGGGCCTGCATGAGTTTGAGACCCTTGATATGGATTGTGAAGAAGTCATGCAAATCAATTGTGCTTGGGGGGGGGGGGGGGGGGGGGGTAATACTCGGTGAATTAGACGCACGCAACGTTCAGGTAAGAAAAAATTATGCAACTGGATGATGTACTTACATATTCCATCATGTTGCTGCTATCACATTTTCTTTTGCTCAGTTTCCAGTGAAGGCCCAGCTGTCGAGAGAGAGGACAGGGTGAATAACGCTATCATCGACAGCGATCACAAAATCTAACCTGTTTTTAATGCTACTTCAAAATATTGCATGCCCAGGTCCGATTGCATACGTTTATTATATGTAGTCAAAAGCTTACACATGTAACTGTAAGCATTTGACAGTAATAATGTTGAAAAGTGGACATTAACTGTTACTATCAAGTGAAATAAAAATGATTTGCAAGTACGGCTGGGCGAGATATCGATATACTCGATATATCGCGGGTTTGTCTCTGTGCGATATAGAAAATGACTACATCGTGATACACTACAGCTTCTTCTCACTCTTTCTTGTCTCTCCTTCTCACAGAGAGCAAGCGCACCTTCTTACATACGTATATGCCCTCGCGGAGCAGAGAGGTAGCGGCATGGGTAGCGGCATGGGTAGCGTTAGCTGTGTTGCGAGTGGTAATATGAGAGAGAAAAAGTACCAATCTGTTAACAAATGAAGGAATAATTCATTCCCAAGAAAAACAGCAGGGGGTCCATTGTCTAGCGGTGGTTTGGCTTGGAGTGGGAACATGTCCAACAGACAACGGTAATTTGTCAAGTGTGGGACAAAGGTGTTGCTACAAAAAGTAATATTACGGGCTAATATGTAGCATCATTTGAAAAGTCATCCGTTAGAAAATGAAGATTGATTACTCCGCATTTCAACATCTCCGTTCGGTGCCACACCAACAAAATGCCGAAGCAACCATTTCCACATCAACACCGTGTGAAAAAAATAGTCGACAACATAAGGAGATAATGTCCGCAGTAACCCACCACATAGCGATTTAGTTTCCTATTATGCAGCTCGTGTGACATCATGCACAAAAGTGCACTTTATTTGTTTTAAACTATTGTAGTGACGTTCTTTACAAAAAGTGCACTTTAATTTAGTGTTGTTTTGATAAGTCATCTTAGTGACATCATGCACAAAAGTGCACTCATAGCTTGTTTTAAAATGTCTCTGACAATCTTGCACTTTCTGTTTTGGAAATGACATGAATGTTTGTGCCACTGCTTAATAACTGTTTAATAAATACACTTTTAGTTGTGATTTCCCTCTCTGGATGAAAGTTTAAAATGTGCATATATTAATGCAGTATGAAGAAGAATGTTTTTTCTGTAGACACAGAATCATCATACTGCTGTGATTATATGCATCAAGTGTTCATTCAAGGCTAAGGCAAAATATGGAGATATTTAAAAAAGGCCGTATCGCCAAGCCCTACTTGCAAGACTGTTTCATCTGAGAATTTATTTTGATGTATTTAATTTTCTGGAGGAGCATCCAGTTTTGACTTTGTGCATGATAATAGCCAAACAAAACATTCCGTCTGTCAAGCATCACACTTTACCTTCAATCAAAAGGATTAAAGAAGAACTGCACTTTAACCGTCAAAATAATCACCAACTTCTAAATTGGTTGATCAATAAAATAATACCCAAAGGTCATTTTTTTTTTTTTTTATCTCTTTAAAACATGCTAAAGTAAAAAAAGATTTTACTTTTGTAGTTGTGAGGACCGACCGCTGTTGCTAGGTAGATTTGACCATACACACACGTAGTAGTAGGTTCTGTGAGTTGGCTATTTTTAAGGACAGCAAAGTGATCAATGAAGGCAACACATCTAAATTGAAAATAAATCATATCTTGCTCATTTATCAACTTATTTTCATTCAGTTGACATTATTGTATACATGTACGGAACATGTACTACATATACAAATGTATGTACATAATAAGTAGAAAATAAACACACAAAATTTATACCTAAATACATAGAGTATAGTACACACACACACACACACACACACACACACACACACACACACACACGTCTTGCCTATATTGGGTCAGTAGGTTGTGAGGGCCCCCCTTTCCACTATAGCTAGAATGACGGAAAAAAAATATATCTAAAACTGGATGGGAGTAGAGAGTTGCAACCTCACTTCAGAATGCAAAACACACAAAGTAAAAATTTTTTATTTACTTTTTTAGTTGTGAGGACCGACCGCTGTTGTTAGGTAGATTTGACCATACACACACGTAGTAGTAAGTTATGCGAGTTGGCCATTTTTAAGGACAGCAAAGTACTCAATGAAGGCAACGCATCTAAATTGAAAATAAATAATATCTTGCTCATTTATCAATATATTTTCATTCAGTTTACATTATTGTATAAATGTACAGAACACGTACTACATATAAAAATGTATGTACATAAGTAGAAACTGAAACACACAAAATGTATACATAAATACATAGAGTACACACACACACACACACACACACACACACACACACACACACGCACACGCACACGCACACACACACGCACACGCACACGCACACACACACGCACACGCACACGCACACACGCACACACGTCTTGCCTATATTGCGTGGACCCACGTTTGGTCAGTAGGTTGTGAGGGCCCCCCTTTCCACTATAGCTAGAACGACGGAAAAAAAATATATCTAAAACTGGATGGGAGGAGAGAGTTGCAACCTCACTTCAGAATGCAAAACACACAAACTTAAAAAAATATTTAACTTTTGTAGTTGTGAGGACCGACCGCTGTTGCTAGGTAGATTTGAGCATACACACACGTAGTAGTAAGTTCTGTGAGTTGGCTATTTTTAAGGACAGCAAAGTACTCAATGAAAGCAACACATCTAAATTGAAAATAAATCATATCTTGCTCATTTCTCAACTTATTTTCATTCAGTTTACATTATTGTATACATGTACAGAACATGTACTACATATAAAAATGTATGTACATAATAAGTAGAAAATGAAACACGCACAAAATGTATACATAAATACATAGAGCGCGCACACACACACACACACACACACACACGTCTTGCCTACTTTGTGTGGACCCATGTAAGTTGTGAGGGCCCCCCTTTCCACTATAGCTAGAATGATGAAATAAATATATCTGGAACTAGATGGGAATAGAGAGTTGCAACCTCACTTCAGAATGCAAAACACACAAAGTAAAAAAAAAAAGTTTTACTATTTTACTTGTGAGTACCGACCACTGTTGCTAGGTAGATTTGACCATACACACACGTAGTAGTAAGTTCTGTGAGTTGGCCATTTTTAAGGACAGCAAAGTACTCAATGAAGGCAACATATCTAAATTGAAAATAAATCATATCTTGCTCATTTATCAATATATTTTCATTCAGTTTACATTATTGTATAAATGTACAGAACATGTACTACATATAAAAATGTATGTACATAATAAGTAGAAAATGAAACACACACAAAATGTATACATAAGTACATAGAGTACACATACACACACGCACACGCACACGCACACACGTCTTGTCTATATTGCGTGGACCCACATTTGGTCAGTAGGTTGTAAGGGCCCCCCTTTCCACTATAGCTAGAATGACGGAAGAAAAATATATCTAAAACTGGATGGGAGTGGAGAGTTGCAACCTCACTTGAGAATGCAAAACACACAAAGTAAAAAAAAAAATTTAACTTTTGTATTGTTGAGGACCGACCACTGTTGCTAGGTACGTAGATTTGACCATACACTCGTAGTAGTAAGTTCTGTGAGTTGGCCATTTTTAAGGACAGCAAAGTACTCAATGAAGGCAACACATCTAAATTAAAAATAAGTCATATCTTGCTCATTTATCCAACTATTTTCATTCAGTTGACATTATTGTAGAAATGTACAGAACATGTACTACATATACAAATGTATGTACATAATAAGTAGAAAATGAAACACACACAAAACGTATACATAAATACATAGAGTACACACACACACACGCACTCGCACACACACGTCTTGCCTACTTTGTGTGGACCCATGTAAGTTGTGAGGGCCCCCCTTTCCACTATAGCTAGAATGATGAAATAAATATATCTAGAACTAGATGGGAATAGAGAGTTGCAACCTCACTTCAGAATGCAAAACACACAAAGTAAAAATTTTTTATTTACTTTTTTAGTTGTGAGGACCGACCGCTGTTGTTAGGTAGATTTGACCATACACACACGTAGTAGTAAGTTATGCGAGTTGGCCATTTTTAAGGACAGCAAAGTACTCAATGAAGGCAACGCATCTAAATTGAAAATAAATCATATGTTGCTCATTTATCAATATATTTTCATTCAGTTTACATTATTGTATACATGTACAGAACACGTACTACATATAAAAATGTATGTACATAATAAGTAGAAACTGAAACACACACAAAATGTATACATAAATACATAGAGTACACACACACACACACACACACACACACACACACACACACACACACACACACACACACACACACGCACACGCACACGCACACGCACACGCACACACGTCTTGCCTATACTGTGTGGACCCACGTTTGGTCAGTAGGTTGTGAGGGCCCCCCTTTCCACTATAGCTAGAACGACGGAAAAAAAATATATCTAAAACTGGATGGGAGGAGAGAGTTGCAACCTCACTTCAGAATGCAAAACACACAAACTTAAAAAAATATTTAACTTTTGTAGTTGTGAGGACCGACCGCTGTTGCTAGGTAGATTTGAGCATACACACACGTAGTAGTAAGTTCTGTGAGTTGGCTATTTTTAAGGACAGCAAAGTACTCAATGAAAGCAACACATCTAAATTGAAAATAAATCATATCTTGCTCATTTCTCAACTTATTTTCATTCAGTTTACATTATTGTATACATGTACAGAACATGTACTACATATAAAAATGTATGTACATAATAAGTAGAAAATGAAACACGCACAAAATGTATACATAAATACATAGAGCGCACACACACACACACACACACACACACACGTCTTGCCTACTTTGTGTGGACCCATGTAAGTTGTGAGGGCCCCCCTTTCCACTATAGCTAGAATGATGAAATAAATATATCTAGAACTAGATGGGAATAGAGAGTTGCAACCTCACTTCAGAATGCAAAACACACAAAGTAAAAAAAAAAAGTTTTACTTTTTTACTTGTGAGGACCGACCACTGTTGCTAGGTAGATTTGACCATACACACACGTAGTAGTAAGTTCTGTGAGTTGGCCATTTTTAAGGACAGCAAAGTACTCAATGAAGGCAACATATCTAAATTGAAAATAAATCATATCTTGCTCATTTATCAATATATTTTCATTCAGTTTACATTATTGTATAAATGTACAGAACATGTACTACATATAAAAATGTATGTACATAATAAGTAGAAAATGAAACACACACAAAATGTATACATAAGTACATAGAGTACACGCACACGCACACACGTCTTGTCTATATTGCGTGGACCCACATTTGGTCAGTAGGTTGTAAGGGCCCCCCTTTCCACTATAGCTAGAATGACGGAAGAAAAATATATCTAAAACTGGATGGGAGGAGAGAGTTGCAACCTCACTTCAGAATGCAAAACACACAAAGTAAAAAAAAATATTTAACTTTTGTATTTTTGAGGACCGACCACTGTTGCTAGGTACGTAGATTTGACCATACACTCGTAGTAGTAAGTTCTGTGAGTTGGCCATTTTTAAGGACAGCAAAGTACTCAATGAAGGCAACACATCTAAATTAAAAATAAGTCATATCTTGCTCATTTATCCAACTATTTTCATTCAGTTGACATTATTGTAGAAATGTACAGAACATGTACTACATATACAAATGTATGTACATAATAAGTAGAAAATGAACACACACAAAACGTATACATAAATACATAGAGTACACACACACACGCACTCGCACACACAGGTCTTGTCTACTTTGTGTGGACCCATGTAAGTTGTGAGGGCCCCCCTTTCCACTATAGCTAGAATGATGAAATAAATATATTTAGAACTAGATGGGAATAGAGAGTTGCAACCTCCCTTCAGAATGCAAAACACACAAAGTAAAAAAAAAAAAGTTTTACTTTTTTACTTGTGAGGACCGACCGCTGTTGCTAGGTAGATTTGACCATACACACACATAGTAGTAAGTTCTGTGAGTTGGCCATTTTTAAGGGCAGCAAAGTACTCAATGAAGGCAACACATCTAAATTGAAAATAAATCATATGTTGCTCATTTTAACCTATTTTCATTCAGTTCACATTATTGTATACATGTACAGAACATGTAGTACATATAAAAATGTATGTAACACACACAAAATCTATACATAAATACATAGAGTATACCCACACACACAGACACACACGCACACACACATTCACGCACACACACACACACACAGGAGGGGCTGTCTGGCCTGTCTGAGGTCAAACTGTGGCCAGACAGCCTGAAGAGGTCCTTTTTAACAAGCTGTGAGACAAAACCGCATTCTGACTGCTGACCTCAGCCCGTGAACTCGTGTCGCAGTTCTTGATGGTTTACTGAACAGATTAACACCCATTAGCCCACACTCTCGCACACACACACACACACACACACACACACACACACACACACACACACACACACACACACACACACACACACACACACACACACACACACACACACAGACAGGTGCAAAGGTGTGGTGGTCTTTTACCTTGTGGTACAATCTGTTATTCTCCCACTCTAGCAACTTGTGGATAGAGCGTCTAGTCTGTGAGAAGACAGGAACAAGGGCAGTGAGAGTTTTTTTTATTTTTTTTTTTATATCTTGCCCCGACAGCTCCTTACCCGCTTATTGAGGCAGATGACGGGCCACAGGCTGCAGCCGGCCGTGCAGCAGCAGCACAGGCAGCCGCACAGCAGCCACTTGACGTTCACGGGCAGGTTCTTCTTCAGGCAGGCGTTGACGCGGCCCACGCTGGTGCGGAACTCCTCCGGCGCCACCTGGAAGGAATCATTGGGATGCGGGAGTTGCTTTTGTACTTCAGCAGATATTCAGGCCCTTAAGCCGCGCGCCTGTAGCGGCGGCGGCGGCGGTGGTGAAAGCCAGCTGAATAGATGCTCATTCCTGGCCCGAGTCTGTACGCCATAAAACGGGGGTCGTAATCTTTTATGACAGGATGCAAAGGTCTCTTTGCAAACAAGCCAAAGAGCTGGGAATAAAGCCCAGCAGGGCCTGATCTGCACCCTTCAATCATCATAATTGTGACCTCATCCATCACATGTCACCCTGGGTCACAATACTGGAGGTGCTGTTTATTGCCCCGCACTTCCCTCAGCCCGCTCTTGCCCCTGCAGCCCTTTTTTTGTGTTGTGTTCCTGCGTCTGACCCAGGAAGCCGGCCTTTCTTGTCCCAGGCATTACTTTATCACCCGCAGTCGGACCCCTCCACCAACGCAACCGGCCCAGCCCCACAGACGGCTTACTCATTGACAGAAGGGGTGCGTGGCGGAGCATTGACTGGCCACTTGGCCAGCCCCAAACCCGCTCGGGGACATTTGAATGGGCTGCTCTGGGGAAGTAGTTAAAGGGCCCCGGCGGGACAAAAGAATCACTGTGGCTTTAATTGTCCGATTCCTCTCCGTTGGAAGTGTGCAGACGTGAAGTGCGAGAAAGAAAGCTACAAATATGTAGAGGATCTTGTACCTTTCCCGTGAGAACCGAGGGGAACTCGGTGTCAAATCTGTTGCTCAGCCCAAACCTGGGGACACACAAAAACAAAACATAAATAAAATAGTCCAAAATGATAAACAGTGTCTTAGAGCAATGGTTCTCAACCTTTTTTCAGTGATGTACCTCCTGTGATTTTTTTTTAATCCAAGTACCCCCTAATCAGAGAAAAGCATTTTTGGTTGAAAAAAAAAAGAGTTAAAGAAGTGAAGTGAAGTGAATTATATTTATATAGCGCTTTTTCTCTAGTGACTCAAAGCACTTTTACATAGTGAAACCCAATATCTAAGTTACAATCAAACCAGTGTGGGTGGCACTGGAAGCAGGTGGGTAAAGTGTCTTGCCCAAGGACACAACGGCAGTGACTAGGTTGGCAGAAGCGGGAATTGAACCTGCAACCCTCAAGTTGCTGCCACGGCCACTCTACCAACCGAGCTAAACCGAAGTAAAATACAGAACTATGTCATCAGTTTCTGATTTATTAAATTGTATAACAGTGCAAAATATTGCTCATTTTTAGTGGTCTTTCTTGAACTATTTGGAAAAAAAGATACAAAAATAACTAAAAACTTGTTGAAAATAAGTGATTCAATTATAAATAAAGATTTCTACACATAGAAGTAATCATCAACTTAAAGTGCCCTCTTTGGGTATTGTAATAGGGATCCATCTGGATTCATGAACTTAATTCTAAACATTTCTGCACACAAAAAAAGAAATCTTTAACATCAATATATATGGAACATGTCCACGAAAAATCTAGCTGTCAACACTGAATATTGCATTGTTGCATTTCTTTTCTCAGTTTATGAACTTACATTCATATTTTGTTGAAGTATTATTCAATAAATATATTTGTAAAGGATTTTTGAATTGTTGCTGTTTTTAGAATATTTTCAAAAAATATCCCTTTCCCCTTGGCATACCTTCAAGTACCCCCAGGGGTACGCGTACCCCCATTTGTGAACCACTGTCTTAGAGGACAATTATGTCTTCTTCTGTAATAACATTAGGTACACCAAGACACAAAAGGGTCACTTTTGATTGACCAAATGAATTACCGTATTTTTCGGACTGTAAGTCACAGTTTTTTTTCATGCGACATATACTCCGGAGCGACTTATGTGTGAAATTATTAACACATTACCGTATATAATAATATTAAAATTACTGGTATTGAAATCAGCCTCCTCCATTTTGAAAATGATGACAGGGGAAGTGTCAGTCGTGACGTCACGAGTTTGACCAGGCGGTAATACTAAGCATGCACTAATTATTTTGGGAAGCGAGTTTGACCCGGCAGTAATTCAAGGCAGGCGCATATTATATGCTCTGCGGCAATTCAAGAAAATACGGTAATCTAAATCCTCATGTGTCCAGGGACGTATTTCCTGAATTTATGAATAAAATGAATTTTAAAAAAGAAGAAAAAAGATTTTGTGACGATAAAAAAAGTAGGTCATCATAGTAGTACCGACTAGTAGAGATGCGCGGATAGGCAATTATATCATCCGCAACCGCATCACCAAAGTCGTCATCCACCCGCCGTCCACCCGAACCAACATTTTAACAGAACCGCAACCCCCCACCACCCGCCCGTTGAAATACATCAGAGGTCGGCCACCTTTACCACTCAAAGAGCTATTTAAACCTGTTTCACAGAATAAAGAAGACAATGGGAGCCACTAACATTCTCGCGAATATCCAATGGTGTTCATCCTGATGACAAGAATAAGGGCGTGCTGTGAAGCCATTGCCTTTAACACCTTCAACAACATGTACATACCGATTGTTAGTCCAGCAACATGCTGTATGCAGCTTCCGCAATCACACGTACAAGATTGAAAGGCATACTGGGTGATACAGAGTACACTGATGGTTGTGATATAAACAATTTTAACACTCTTACTAATATGCGCCACGCTGTGAAGCCACACCAAACAAGAATGACAAACACATTTCGGGAGAACATCCTCACAGTAACACAACATAAACGCAACACAACAAATACCCAAAATCCTTTGCATCTGTGACAATTCCTGAATATATTTTACACCCCAGCCCCCCCAACCCCACCCACCTTACCGACCCAAGGGGGGGAAGGTAGGTGGCGGGTTTTGCTGCTAGTGGGGTGTATAAAATAGTCAGGAATTATCATGGATGCAAAGGATTCTGGGTATTTGTTGTGTTGCGTTTATATTGTGTTATTGTGAGGATGTTCTCCCGAAATGTGTTTGTCATTCTTGTTTGGTGTGGCTTCACAGCGTGGCGCATATTACTAAGAGTGTTAAAATTGTTTATATCACAACCATTAGTGTACTCTGTGTCACCCAGTATGCCTTGCAGTCGTGTGCGTGTATCTGCGGAAGCTACACACAACATGTTGCTGGACTGTCAAGCAGATCGTACATACTGTAGAAGGCGACAAAGCCAATGGCTTCATAGCACGCCCTAAAACTTCTTAACAGGGTGACCGCCGGCAGTCATTCAAGAAAATGTTTGCGTCTCCTATTTTCTTCTTCTCTTTGTGACATGGGTACTAAATGGCTCTTTGAATGGTTAAGGATACCGGTCCCTGAACCATGTATATCAAATATTTCTGAATGGTTCAACCGCCACCCGCCCGAATCTAATTAAAATCTATTTTTTCGTAATGACACCCGCCCGACCCGCGGTTTATCTGTGGCTGAGACCGCAAACCGCGAACCTCTACCGACTAGATACGCTATTGTACTTAGTATCATTACAGTAGATGTCAGGTGTAGAACCAGCCATGGCGTTTGGTTACACTGTGACGCCGGTGAGCTATTGTATCCTCCTACGGTGTGTAGTGAAGCATGTTTAGCTATTCCTCGTCCTGCAGGGTTGATACTTGTAAGAAACTTACTTTATTTGTCGCCATGGAGGCCAGGATTAGTGATTTAAAAGTAACTAAAACACTCCCGATTGCGGATGGACCTAAGTAGCTCGCTAAGTTTTTAAGTTCCTCTTCCTGAGGGCGTTTCAGTGTTATAACTTCACCTTTATCTTTACTTTTTAGGCCGAAATGCGTCCATTCTCCCTTTTCTGTCTACACACTGTGTCTGCTTGTAAGTACTGTGATTGTGCGCTGCCGAACATGCTCCTCTGCTCGTAAAACTTGCAATGTTATGAGGTGACAACGACGCGCCGTCATGACCGTATAGTACTGTTTTTGACTCATACTGTACTATACAATCCTGGTACCTTACAAGGTGTCTGTGAATGACTTGAAACAAAGCTGCTTAGATTATTGATATGCAAACCGTCCGTTAGAGTAGAACCTTGTTGGTGTGATTGAGTGAAAGCTTAAATAACTCAAACTAGTTTTATTGCAGGGACACAGGAAGAAAATAAAGAATGGCCACAAAAGAAGCAGCAGTATTTACGTCTGTGTGTAGGTTGCCTAAAAATGCAAAATGATACAAAATGTTTGATTGTTAACATCATGCCTTGAAAAAGATGTTAGTAATTGACCTACATTTTACCTAAATGTTGTTTGCTTTTGATGATCCGTACATTATGTTTTCTACTTTATATCGTCTTAAGAACGTTTTCCATTTTGAAATGAAGTGTAATATTGCTATTTATATATATATATATATATATATATATATATATATATATATATAGTGTGATATCAGCCTGATAACAGTCTGTCAGTGTCAACACTTGGAATAATTTCAACAATCACAGTTTATGTTATAAAGCAGGGGTCACCAACCTTTTTGAAACCAAGAGCTACTTCTTGGGTACTGATGAATGCGAAGGGCTACCAGTTTGATACACACTTAAATAAATTGCCAGAAATAGCCAATTTGCTCAATTTACCTTTAATAAATACATATATATATATGTATATATATACATATATATAAAAATGGGTATTTCTTTCCGTCATTACGTCGTACATTTTTTTTCCTTTTACGGAAGGTTTTTTGTAGAGAATAAATGATGAGAAAAACACTTAATTGAACAGTTTAAAAGAGGAGAAAACACGAAAAAAATGAAAATTAAATTTTGAAACATAGTTTGTCTTTAAATTCAAAATTCAAAAGAAAAAAAACTAGCTAATTCAAATATTTTTGAAAAAATTTAAAAAATAATTTATGGAACATCATTAGAAATTTTTCCTGATTAAGATTAATTTTAGAATTTTTATGACATGTTTTAAATAGGTTAAAATCCACTTTGAAATAAGATTTAAGTTTGATTCTACAGATTTTCTAGATTTGCCAGAATATATTTCTTTTTTATTTTAATCATAATAAGTTTGAAGAAATATTTCACAAATATTATTCGTCGAAAAAACAGAAGCTAAAATGAAGAATTCAATTAAAATGTATTTATCATTCTTTACAATAATAATTAAAAAAAAATACTTGAACATTGATTTAAATTGTCAGGAAAGAAGAGGAAGGAATTTAAAAGGTAAAAAGGTGTATGTGTTTAAAAATCTTACAATCATTTTTAAGGTTGTATTTTTTTTCTCTAAAATTGTCTTTCTGAAAGTTATAAGAAGCAAAGTAAAAAAAAAAAAAATTATTTATTGAAACAAGTCTTTAAAATATTTTCTTGGATTTTCAAATTCTATTTGAGTTTTGTTTCGCTTAGAATTAAAAACGTCGAGCAAAGCGAGACCAGCTTGCTAGTAAATAAATAATATTTAAAAAATAGAGGCAGCTCACTGGTAAGTGCTGCTATTTGAGCTATTTTTAGAACAGGCCAGCGGGCTACTCATCTGGTCCTTACGGGCTACCTGGTGCCCGCGGGCACCGCGTTGGTGACCCCTGTTGTAAAGGAATACTAAATATTTCAGGGAGGTATTTATTTACACAAATTCCGATTCACCTTATGATGTTACTGTGCTAAGAGACTCGCTGCACTTGTCTTTGTTTTTATTTACTTGTGTTTTAAATAATCATGCCTCGTGCATTTAAATAAAGTCATGGAGTTTGTAATAGTATTATTCTCAGTTTTGACCCAAATATATCTGCAAATCAGTGTCTCCGTCATAAAAATGTTAAAAATAAGTCATATCATTGTTATTTTCATTGCTTAAATCTTTAAATCAAAATTGGATCTGACAACATTAAGTTTTGTTCTTGCATTTTTTTATGTTTTATGTCCTTTTTGTTTAAGAATACCCTGTATTTTTATGGCAGAAACACAAAATATGCAGCATTTTGTGGAGTAATTGGATTCACAATGACATTGATTTTTATTTAATATTATTTTTTGAACAAAGACAGTTTAAAAAAAATACATACAAATATTTGGGGTCTAAAATGGCCCCACTCATCAGTGCTAAAAATGAGTCACACATTGTTTATTTTTTTTATTTTCAACTTCAGATCCAACAGTCAGTTATGATTGTTGTTGTTTGTTTGATGGACTGTCATTAAAAAAAATACACAAAAAAAATATGCAGTATATTCCTCAAAAATATTTCTAAGCGGAATATTTGATATGAGGTAATTGGAGCCTTATATATTATTTCAGGCATTATTAGACATTTTGCTTGTTTGATTTAGGAGTTATGTTTAGTATGAGAGTTATACTGTCATATTGAGTAAAAAAACACATTTTGTCTTTGCAAACTTTATAAAATATATTTTTACTAGTAAAACTCAAAAAGATACTTTATTCCAGGCATTATAAGAACATTACTGTCATATTGAGTAAAAAACTAATCGTGTTTGGAAACCTTACAGAAGCATGTTTCTCATAAAACTCACAAAGATATTTTATTCAGGCATTATTACCCATTTTGCATGTTTGATTTAAGAGTTATAGTTATACTGTCATATTGAGTGTAAAAAAACAATTTTTTGTCTTTGCAAACCTTACAAAAGATATATGTATTGTAGTAAAACTCACAAACATACATTGTTCCAGGCATTATTATACATTTTGCATGTTTGGTTTAGGAGTTATGTTTAAATACATTTGTATTGCTTTTTTCACTAAGAAATTACTGTCTTATTGAGTAGAAAACGAATTGCTGTGTTTGGTAAACTTTACAAACACATACTGTATGTTTCTAGTAAAACTCACAAAGATACATTATTCCAGGCATTTTTAGACATTTTGCATGTTTGGTTTAGGAGTTAAGTTTGAATACATTTTTATTGCTTTTTTTGCATTATCTCAGGATTCTAAGAACATTACCGTCATATTGAGTACAAAAAAAATATTTTTGTGTTTAGAAACCTTACAAACAATTATGTTTGGAAAACTTACAAGCACATATGTTTATAGTAAAACTCACAAAGATACATTATTCCAGGCATTATTAGACATTTTGCATGTTCGGCTGGAGAGTTATGTTTAGTATGACAGTTATACTCTCATATCGGGTAAAAAAAAGAATTTTTTGTCTTTGCAAGCCATACAAAAGATATTTTTTCTAGTAAAACTCACAAAGATACATTATTCCAGGTATTATTAGACATTTTGCTTGTTTGATTTAGGAGTTATGTTTGGATACATTTGTATTGCTTTTTTCGCTAAGAAAACTACTGTCTTAAAAAACTAATTGTTGTGTTTGGAAATCTTACAAACGCATATGTTTCTAGTAAAACTCACACAGATACATTATTTCAGGCATTATTAGCCAATTTGCATGTTTGGTTTAGAAGTTATGTTTAGTATGACAGTTATACTGTCAAATTGAGTAAAAAAACAAATTTTTGGCTTTGCAAACCTTGTAAAAGATCAATATTCTAATACAACTAACAAAGATACATTATTCCAGGCTTTATTAGACATTTTGCATGTTTGGTTTAGTAGTCATGTTTGAATACATTTTATTGCTTTTTCCACATTATCTCAGGATTCTAAGAACATTACTGTCATATTGAGTAAAAAACTAATTGTGTTTGGAAACCTTACAAACACATATGTTTCTAGTAAAACTCACAAAGATAAATTATTTCAGGCATTATTTGACATGTTGCATGTTTGATTTAAGAGTTATGTTTAGTATGACAGTTATACTGTCATATTGAGTAATAAAAACAATTTTTTTGTCTTTGCAAACCTCATAAAAGATATTTTTTCTAGTAAAACTCAAAAAGATACATTATTCCAGGCATTATTTCGTAGTGGTTTGTGCAGCCCTTTGAGACACTAGTGATTTAGGGCTATATAAGTAAACATTGATTGATTGATTGATTATTTATAAGAACATTACTGTCATATTGAGTAAAAAACTAATTGTGTTTGGAAACCTTACAGAAGCATGTTTCTCGTAAAACTCACAAAGATACTTTATTTTAGGCATTATTACCCATTTTGCATGTTTGGTTTAGGAGTTATAGTTATACTGTCATATTGAGTAAAAAAAAACAATTTTTTGTCTTAGCAAACCAGACAAAATATATATGTATTGTAGTAAAACTCACAAACATACATTGTTCCAGGCATTATTATACATTTTGCATGTTTGGTTTAGGAGTTATGTTTAAATACATTTGTATTGCTTTTTTCACTAATAAAATTACAGTCTTATTGCGTAGAAAACGAATTGCTGTGTTTGGTAAACCTTACAAAAACATATGTTTCTAGTAAAACTCACAAAGATACATTATTCCAGGCATTTTTAGACATTTTGCATGTTTGGTTTAGGAGTTATGTTTGAATACATTTGTATTGCTTTTTTTGCATTATCGCAGGATTCTAAGAACATTACTGTCATATTGAGTAAAAAAATATTTTGTGTTCAGAAACCTTACAAACAATTATGTTTGGAAAACTTACAAACACATATGTTTCCAGTAAAACTCACAAAGATACATTATTCCAGGCATTATTAGACATTTTGCATGTTCGGCTTAGGAGTTATGTTTAGTATGACAGTTATACTCTCATATTGGGTAAAAAAAAAAAAAAAAAATGTTGTTTTTGCAAACCATCCATCCATCCATCCATCCATTTACTACCGCTTATTCCCTTTCGGGGTCGCGGGGGGCGCTGGCGCCTATCTCAGCTACAATCGGGCGGAAGGCGGGGTACACCCTGGACAAGTCGCCACCTCATCGCAGGGCCAACACAGATAGACAGACAACATTCACACTCACATTCACACACTAGGGCCAATTTAGTGTTGCCAATCAACCTATCCCCAGGTGCATGTCTTTGGAAGTGGGAGGAAGCCGGAGTACCCGGAGGGAACCCACGCATTCACGGGGAGAACATGCAAACTCCACACAGAAAGATCCCGAGCCTGGATTTGAACCCAGGACTGCAGGACCTTCGTATTGTGACGCAGACGCACTAACCCCTCTGCCACCGTGAGATATTTTTTCTAGTAAAACTCATAGGTATTATTACCCATTTTGCATGTTTGGTTTAGGAGTTATAGTGATACTGTCATATTGAGTAAAAAAAAAAAAAATTTTTGTCTTTGCAAACCTTACAAAAGATATATGTATTGTAGTAAAACTCACAAACATACATTGTTCAGGCATTATTAGACATTTTGCATGTTCGGTTTAGGAGTTATGTTTAAATACATTTGTATTGCTTTTTTCACTAGAAAATTACTGTCTTATTGAGTAGAAAACGAATTGCTGTGTTCGGTAAACTTTACAAACACATACTGTATGTTTCTAGTAAAACTCACAAAGATACATTATTCCAGGCATTTTTAGACATTTTGCATGTTTGGTTTAGAGTTATTTGTTGGAATACATTTTTATTGCTTTTTTTGCATTATCTCAGCATTCTAAGAACATTACTGTCATATTGAATAAAAAAAAATATATTTGTGTTTAGAAACCTTACAAACAATCATGTTTGGAAAACTTACAAACACATATGTTTCTAGTAAAACTCACAAAGATACATTATTTCAGGCATTATTAGACATTTTGCATGTTTGATTTAAGAGTTATGTTTAGTATGACAGTTTTATACCGTCATATTGAGTAAAAAAAATAATTTTTTGTCTTTGCAACCATACAAAAGATATTTTTTCCTAGCAAAACTCAAAAGATACATTATTCCAGGTAGTATTAGACATTTTGCTTGTTTGATTTAGGAGTTATGTTTGGATACATTTGTATTGCTTTTTTCGCTAAGAAAACTACTGTCTTATTGAGTAAAAAACTAATTGTTGTGTTTGGAAACCTTACAAACGCATATGTTTCTAGTAAAACTCACACAGATACATTATTTCAGGCATTATTAGCTAATGTGCATTTTTGGTTAGAAGTTATGTTTACTATGACAGTTATACTGTCATATTGAGTAAAAAAACAAATTTTTGTCTTTGCAAACCTTACAAAAGATCATTATTCTAAGACAACTAACAAAGATACATTATTCCAGGCACTATTAGACATTTTGCATGTTTGGTTTAGGAGTCATGTTTGAATACATTTTTATTGCTTTTTCCGCATTATCTCAGGATTCTAAGAAACATTACTGTCATATTGAGTAAAAAACTAATTGTGTTTGAAAACCTTACAAACACATGTTTCTAGTAAAACTCACAAAGATACATTATTTCCGGCATTATTAGACATTTTGCATGTTTGATTTAAGAGCTATGTTTAGTATGACAGTCATACCGTCATATTGAGTAAAAAAAAACAAATTGTTGTCTTTGCAAACCTTATAAAAGATATTTTTTCTAGTAAAACTCAAAAAGATACATTATTCCAGCATTATTTATAAGAACATTACTGTCATATTGAGTAAAAAACTAATACAAACACATATGTTTCTCGTAAAACTCACAAAGATACATTATTTTAGGCATTAATTACCCATTTTGCATGTTTGGTTTAGGAGTTATGTTTAGTATGAGTTATACTGTCGTATTGAGTAAAAAAAATTGTTGTCTTTGCAAACCTTACAAAAGATAACTGGTCTAAGTAAAACTCACGAACATACAAACCCCATTTCCATATAAGTTGGGAAATTGTGTTAGATGTAAATATAAACGGAATACAATGATTTGCAAATCCTTTTCAACCCATATTCAGTTGAATATGCTACAACCCGAAAGGGAATAAGCGGTAGAAAATGGATGGATGGAATGGAACAAACATATTTGATGTTCAAACTGACAAAACTATTTTTTTTGTGGTGCAAGTAATCATTAACTTTAGAATTTGATGCCAGCAACACGTGACAAAGAAGTTGGGAAAGGTGGCAATAAATACTGACAAAAATTGTGGAATGCTCATCAAACACTTATATGGAACATCCCACAGGTGTGCAGGCTAATTGGGAACAGGTGGGGTGCCATGATTGGGTATAAAAGCAACTTCCATGAAATGCTAAGTAATTCACAAACAAAGATGGGGTGAGGGTCACCACTTTGTAAGCAAATTGTCGAACAGTTTTAGAACAACATTTCTCAACGAGCTATTGCAAGGAATTTAGGGATTTTACCATCTACGGTCCATAAAATCATCAAAAAGTTCAGAGAATCTGGAAAAATCACCTGCACGTAAGCGATGATATTACGGACTTTTTATCCCCTCAGGCGGGTACTGCATCAGTGTGTAAAGGATATCACCACATGGGCACAGGAACACTTCATAAAACCAATGTCAGTAACTACAGTTAGTCGCTACATCTGTAAGTGCAAGTTAAAATTCTACTATGCAAAGCCAAAGCCATTAGCAACATATCCTGAAACGCTGACGGCTTGGCTGGGCCCGAGCTCACCCCAAAGATGGACTGATGCAAAGTGGAAAGGTGTTCTGTGGTCTGACGGGTCCACATTTCAAATTATATTTGGAAACAGAGGACGTGGTGTCCTCCAGAACAAAGAGGAAAAATAACCATTCGGATTGTTATAGGCCGCAAAGTTGAAAAGCCAGCATGTGTGATGGTATGGGGGTGTATTAGGGACGGCCGTGGCGCAGTGGGATAGTGGCCCATGCGCAACCCGAGGGTCCCTGGTTCAAATCCCCCCTAGTACCAACCTCGTCATGTCTGTTGTGTCCTGAGCAAGACACTTCACCCTTGCTCCTGATGGGTGCTGGTTGGCGCCTTGCATGGCAGCTCCCTCCATCAGTGTGTGAATGTGTGTGTGAAATGGGTAAATGTGGAAGTAGTGTCAAAGCGCTTTGAGTACCTTGAAGTAGAAAAGCGCTATACAAGTACAACCCATTTATTAGTGCCCAAGGCAATGGGTAACTTACACATCTGTGAATGCACCATTAATGCTGAAAGGTTCATACAGGTTTTGGAGCAACATATGTTGTTATCCAAGCAACGTAATCATGGACACCCCTGCTTATTTCAGCAAGTGTTACAGCAGTGTGGCTTCGTAAAAAAAGAGTGCAGGTACTTTCCTGGCCCGCCTGCTGTCGAGATCTGTCTCCCATCGAAAATGTGTGGCGCATTATGAAGCGTAAAATACAACAGCGGAGACCCTGGACTGTTAAATGACTGAAGCGCTACATAATTCCTCTTTGAAAGCTTCAACAGTTAGTTTCCTCAGTTCCCAAACGTTTATTGAGTGTTGTTAAAAGAAAAGGTGATGTAACACAGTGGTGAACATGCCCTTTTCCAACTACTTTGACACGTGTTGCAGCCATGAAATTCGAATTATTTGTAAAGAAAAAATAAAGTTTAGGAGTTCGAACATCAAATATCTTGTCTTTGTAGTGCATTCAACTGAATATGGGTTGGAAAGAATTTGCAAATCATTGTATTCTGCCTATATTTACATCTAACACAATTTCCCAACTCATATGGAAACGGGGTTTGTATGTATATTATTTGTACAATAAAATCTGAACATTGCCTTAAGTTTTTTATCAAGTTTGTTTACATTTTGTAGTGCCACTTATATATATATATATATATATATATATATATATATATATATATATATATATATATATATATATATGTATGAGGCGTTTGGGCCGCATCTCAACTTGTTCACTATTATTGCCAGCTAGAAGAAAGACAGTACAAAGTGTACCCCGGACACGCAAAGTTGAGCCGACGTGACTTTAATGTGTTGAAAAGACGTCAAGAGACAAAAGTCGCTGCTCTCTGCTGCTTTTCGTTCGTTTGTTTGTTTGTTTTTCTGGGCCGCGTCAGTTAGCTCGTTAGCATGATGCTAGTAGACAAACCACAACAAACGACGACGTGACAGCGTGACGCGGGCGGGGACAAAGAAGCGCCGCGCGGACACTCACACTGTGATGTGACCGGCCCCACGCAGCACCACAGGCTCCGGGGAGTATCTGGACAGGTGTTCTTCCATCACGACGCGCTCGTCGTCGTCGTCTTCCAACTCGTAAATGGTATCAAAGTCCGCCATGTTGGTTGCGCTGGTGACGTCACGCCGCGGGGCCGCGCACGCCGAGTCCGGGAGCGAGCACGCAGCGGTCAAGCCAGGGGAAACTCAAGTTAAGGTCATTTAAAAAAAAAAAAAGAAAACAAAGTCCACCATAAGGAGTTTGGACTCCAGCACATAATTCATTGATTTTATTCAGTAATTGTGAGTCATGTTTTATTGTAAAAATAACCTTAAAAGCTATGCAATGGACGTCGAGTGGATCTAACATAATAGTGAGAGTCCAGTCCATAGTGGATCTAACATAATAGTGTGACAGTCCAGTCCATAGTGGATCTAACATAATAGTGAGAGTCCAGTCCATAGTGGATCTAACATAATAGTGTGAGAGTCCAGTCCATAGTGGATCTAACATAATAGTGTGAGAGTCCAGTCCATAGTGGATCTAACATAATAATGTGGGAGTCCAGTCCATAGTGGATCTAACATAATAGTGAGAGTCCAGTCCATAGTGGATTTAACATAATAGTGAGAGAGTCCAGTCCATAGTGGATCTAACATAATAGTGTGAGAGTCCAGTCCGTAGTGGATCTAACATAATAGTGAGAGTCCAGTCCATAGTGGATCCAACATAATAGTGAGAGTCCAGTCCATAGTGGATCTAACATAATAGTGAGGGTCCAGTCCATAGTGGATCTAACATATAAGTGAGAGTCCAGTCCATAGTGGATCTAACATAATAGTGTGAGAGTCCAGTCCATAATGGATCTAACATAATAGTGAGAGTCCAGTCCATAGTGGATCTAACATAATAGTGAGAGTCCAGTCCATAGTGGATCTAACATAATAGTGAGAGTCCAGTCCATAGTGGATTTAACATAATAGTGTGAGAGTCCAGTCCATACTGGATCAAACATAATAGTGAGGGTCCAGTCCATAGTGGATCTAACATATAAGTGAGAGTCCAGTCCATAGTGGATCTAACATAATAGTGTGAGAGTCCAGTCCGTAGTGGATCTAACATAATAGTGAGAGTCCAGTCCATAGTGGATCTAACATAATAGTGAGAGTCCAGTCCATAGTGGATCTAACATAATAGTGAGGGTCCAGTCCATAGTGGATCTAACATATAAGTGAGAGTCCAGTCCATAGTGGATCTAACATAATAGTGAGGGTCCAGTCCATAGTGGATCTAACATATAAGTGAGAGTCCAGTCCATAGTGGATCTAACATAATAGTGTGAGAGTCCAGTCCATAGTGGATCTAACATAATAGTGAGAGTCCAGTCCATAGTGGATCTAACATAATAGTGAGAGTCCAGTCCATAGTGGATCTAACATAATAGTGAGAGTCCAGTCCATAGTAGGGCCAGCAGGAGACCATCCCAAATGGAGACAGGACAGCAGCACAGAGATGTCCACAACCGATACACAGGTGAGTGGTCCACCCCGGGTCCCGACCCTGGACAGCCAGCACTTCATCCATGGCCACCGGACCTGTGCACCCCCCCCCCCCACCTCTTTCCACAAGGGAGAGGGGGGCAGAGTAGAAAAGAAAAGAAATGGCAGATCAAATGGTCTAAAAAAGGAGGTCTATTTATTAAACCTCACAATAATGTCTGACTGAATGTAAAAAGGTTATTACTGACTGCCTTAAAAAAACAGAATGGAATTTTAAATGATTTTACAGAATGAGACACCCAGAATGTACATGAAAATAAAGAATGTTACAATATTAACTATGAAGGATAAAACACTGAATATTGACAGGTGAACGTCACACCCCCTAGCCATCCACATGTTTTACTATCAAGCGAAACGCAACAAAACAGCAACAAACACAGAGATTTATGAACGAAAAGGGTTAAAAAAAATCTGATATGTGATAAATCACTAAGCATTACAACTATTTTGGAAAAATCTCCTTCCACGTCTGTCCCTGACACCCACGTTTCTGTGGAACCCCCCCCCCCCCCCCCCCCACACACACACACTGCTTGGTGCCTCGTCTGAGCTGCTGTGACTTACATTACCATAGAAACTCATTAGATGACCATAGTAACTCATTAGATGACCATAGTAACTCATTAGATGACCACAGTAACTAATTAGATGACCAAAGTAACTTATTACATTACCATAGTAACTAATTAGATTACCATAGTAACTAATTATATTTCCATAGTAACTAATTAGATGACCATAGTAACTCATTAGATGACCATATTAACTAATTAGATTACCATAGTAACTAATTATATTTCCCTAGTAACTAATTAGATGACCATAGCAACTAATTTGATTACAATTGTAACTAATTAAATGACCATAGTAACTAATTAGATGACCATAGTAATTAATTAAATGACCATAGTAACTAATTACATTACCATAGTAACTAATTCAACTACGATAGTAACTAATTAGATGACCATTGTAACTAATTAGATGACCATAGTTGCTAATTAAATGACCATAGTAACTAATTAGATGACCATAGTAACTAATTACATTACCATAGTAACTAATTCGACTGCCATAGTAATTAATTATATGATCATAGTAACTAGATCAAATAAAACCCATTTATTTATTTATTCATTTAATTAGATGACCATAGTAACTAATTAGATGACCATATTATCTCATTAAATGACCATAGTAACTAATTAGATTACCATAGTAACTAATTAAATGACAATAGTTGCTAATTAAGTGACCATAATAACTAATTAGATGATCATAGTAACTAATTAGATGACCATAGTAACTAATTAAATGACCATAGTAACGAATTACATGACCATAGTAACTAATTAAATGACCATAGTCGCTAATTAAATGACCATAGTAACTAATTAGATGACCATAGTAACTAATTAAATGACCATAGTAACGAATTACATGACCATAGTAACTAATTAAATGACCATAGTCGCTAATTAAATGACCATAGTAACTAATTAGATGACCATAGTAACTATTTAAATGACCATAGTAACTCATTATATGACCATAGTAACTAATTAAATGACCATAGTAACTAATTAGATGACCATAGTAACTAGTATATCCTGCAAAAGTGCAGATTCCAAGCATTGAAAGACTTAGTATAGTTGAAGACTTAGTCATTAGAAAACATGAGTGCACATTATAAAGACAGCTAAACTTTCCATCTTAAACATCTAAAACAATTATTTGGGAATGTCCGGCGGTCCAGATTGAAAAGCTCAACGGGCCGCACTTTGACCCCCTGGCCTTCATTTGCCCAGGTCTGCTTTAGAGGAACATAAATCTCTTTAAAATGCAGTATATGAGACTATAAAGTGGAGTCCAATGAACGTTCCAAATCCTCAACACGCAGGCGGGCCCAGCGCCCGCTCTCATCTTTTAGTTCCAATAACAAGCTCATAAATATTGGGCTGGCGACATGACTTGTTTGACCCACTTGACCCTGCGCCGCCCTTTACAATGATGGATATTTCCTAAATATCATCATAAAACTGATTGATGTGGGCTCTAATTGCATCCAAATTGTTTTTTTGTTTGTATAATTCTGCGCAGGAATTACTAGAATTTAGGTAAGATTGACTACAAATAAACATTTTGTTGATTTTCCGATTCAGAATGCATGACCAGATGTACTGATAGTTTTTTTTATCTTAATAAAATGGTCATATTAGCTGCAAATACCCAATTCTTGTAATGTTGCACATTTAATAGTCCAAATAATAGAAAAAGTCATAAAGTGAAAAATTATTTATTTACATGTTGATGCCATTAAAAAGCAGCTTGTATACTTAATTAAAAAACATGTTTTGTTTGTATAACAGTTGTATTTTTACCGATTCGGAATGCATAACCAGATGTACTGATAGTTTTTGTTTTATTGTTAAAATGATTATATTAACTTTATAGCTGGGTATATGTACCGTATTTCCTTAAATTGCCGCCGGGGCGCTAATTAATTCAACACCTCTTCTCACTCCTGCGCTTACCAAAGGCATGCGGTAAAAGTAAGCATGCGCTAATTATTTTAAAACCTCTTCTCACTCCGGCACTTACCAAAGTCATGCAGTCAAAATTTTGAGTGTGATGTGAGCTCGGACCTTAAATCCTACTGAATAGTTCTTAATCTTCTTCCCTTTATGCGATTTCAAAATACCGGTATTGAAATCAGCCTCCTCTATTTTGAAAATGATGACAGGGGAAGTGTCACTCGTGACGTCACGAGTTTGACCCGGCGGTAATACTAATAAGCATGCGCTAATTATTTTGGGAAGCGAGTTCGACCCGGTAGTACATGGGTGTCAAACTCTGGCCCGCCGTGTATTTTCATTTGGCCCTTGAGGCAATATCAAATTAACATTAGAGCTGGCCCGCCGGTATTATACAGCGGCGGTGTCGCTGTAACCCCGCATTCACCGCTAATACTCATACTAGCTAACCCCTAAGGAGACTCCAAAATTTCAGTGCCCCTCACGAAAATCACAGGGGGCAACCATTCTCCCAAATTTCTCCCGATTCCCACCTGTATAACAATATTGGGTGCGACTGCCTCAAGCGTCCTCTAAAACCTATCGTCACGTCCGCTTTTCCTACGTAAAAACATGATATATGTGGCTTTTACACACACACACACGCTAATGCAATGCAAGCTTGGTCAACACCCATACAGGTCACACTGAGGGTGGCCGTACAAACAACTTTAAGACTGTTACAAATATGTGCCACACTGTGAACCAACACTAAACGAGAATGACAAGCAAATTTCGGGAGAACATCCGCACTGTATCACAACATAAACACAACAGAACAAAAACACAATACCCCTTGCAGCACTACCTCTTCCTGGACGCTACAATATAAAAATGTATTATTAGCCTGTGGGAAAAGTTTATTTTGATATTTACCTGAGAAGGCTGCAAATAGAAAAGAGGCATTCAATTTCTATTTAAATTTGATTTGATATGCCTTTGCTATTTTTAAATTATTAGTATTATTTGAAACTCGATTTTGCATGTCACTATAAAGTTATATAAGTCTTGCTTGTTCAATATTCAGTACAAAACTTCTTTGGGTCCCTATTAAAAGGTTAATTTGTTCAACCTCGGCCCGCGGCTTTGTTCAATTTAAAATTTTGGCCCACTCTGTGTTTGAGTTTGACACCCCTGCGGTAGTAATTGAAGGCAGGCGCATACTATAAACCCTGCGGCAATTCAAGGAAATACGGTATTTATTTTTCAAAATTGGTTTAAAATGGGGTAAAAAAAAATATATATATATATATATATATACTCTAAAAAGCTGAATCTTGTAATGTTGCACATTTAATAGTCCAAACAATAAAAAAAAAAGTCATAAAGTGAAAAACAAACTATTTATTTACATGTTGATGCCATCAAACAGCAGCTTGTACACTTAATTAAAAACAACAACCTTGCATACCATGATTGGAGGCAATAAATCCGGTTGACAACGACACCGACAGAGCCCGGAATTTTTTCCATCTTATTCACAAACACGTCACATAAAAAAAAACTATATTTATATCTTATTAACTCAAACGATTTTAAAGGTTTTTTTTTTAAGTTTGAAAGGCGACATTTTTTTTCCCCCACCCAGCCCTCCCTAAGGTTAGTCCAACTAGTCTATAAAACGCCGTATGTGATGAGAGAACCTGCGGGGGTCGATGATGGCAAGTGGTCGCCGCCCGTCGACTGTCCTGCAGCGTGTCGGAGTGCTCCGTTTGGTTCCGTGGGTCGGCCCAGGTGAACTGTGGTCCTCACTGAGTCACGGCCACCGGCTGTATGTTCCTGATGGGGGGCAACGTGTTCATGGCTGGTGGGGGGGGAGGGTAGAGGCCGCCGTGGATGTCCGTGGGACTCAGCGACCCCGGCAACGCCAGGGGGCTCACCGAGCCGGGGTCGCTGTGCACGGAACCTCCGCTGCCGTCCGACTGGCCCATCTTCTTCTTGATCAGCTTCCGCTCTTTGGCCCGGCGGTTCTGGAACCAGATCTTCACCTGCCGGCGAGCGACACAAACACGTCATGTTTGCTTCATAGGAACATCTCATCATCAACACTGGGAGATGTCCCAAAACCCAGACCAGTGACGTTGTCAATAAAAATACAGTACAATGATTTGCAAATCCTTTTCAACTCATATTCAATTGAATAGACCAGTCTAGTACCCGCACTCTTTTACTATGAAGCCACTCTGTTGTAACACAAGGCTTGGCATCGTCTTGCTGAAATAAGCAGGGGCGTCCATGTTGACGTTGCTTGGATGGCAACATATGTTGTTCCAAAACCTGTATGTACCTTTCAGCATTAATGGTGCCTTCGCCGATGTGTAAGCTACCCATGCCCTGGGAACTAATACACCCCAGTACCATCACACATGCTGCCTTTTGAACTTTGCACCTACAAGAATCCGGATGGCTCTCACAACGTTAAGTTTTTTTTCTTTTTTTTTTTTTTCTTTGTCATGAAAAAGGGAGGTTTTTGTGGTTGGTGCACTAATTGTAAGTGTATCTTATGTTTTTTATTTTGATTTAATAAAAAAATAAAAAAATAAAAATAATAAAAATAAAAAATTATTCTGCGGCCCAGTACCAATCGGGCCGCGGCCCGGTGGTTGGGGACCACTGCTTTACACCATGGGGTCACCGACGCGGTGCCCGCGGGCACCAGGTCGCTCGTAAGGACCAGATGAGTCGCCCGCTGGCCTGTTCTAAAAATAGCTCAAATAGCAGCACTTACCAGTGAGCTGCCCAAATCTTTTTTAATTTTATTTATTTACTAGCAAGCTGGTCTCGCTTTGCTCGACATTTTTAATTCTAAGAGAGACAAAACTCAAATAGAATTTGAAAATCCAAGAAAATATTTTAAAGACTTGGTCTTCACTTGTTTAAATAAATTCATTTATTTTTTTACTTTGCTTCTTAAAACTTTCAGAAAGCCAATTTTAGAGAAAAAATACAACCTTAAAAATTATTTTAGGATTTTTAAACACATATACCTTTTTACCTTTTAAATTCCTCCCAATTCTTTCCTGACAACTTAGATTAATGTTCAACTAAATTTATTTTATTGTAAAGAATAATAAATACATTTTAATTTAATTCTTCATTTTAGCTTCTGTTTTTTCGACGAAGAATATTCGTGAAATATTTCTTCAAACTTATTATGATTAAAATTCAAAAAAATTATTCTGGCAAATTTAGAAAATCTGTAGAATCAAATTTAAATCTTATTTCAAAGTCTTTTGAATTTCTTTTCAAATTTTTGTTCTGGAAAATCTAGAAGAAATAATGATTTCTCTTTGTTAGAAATATAGCTTGGTCCAATTTGTTATATATTCTAACAAAGTGCAGAATGGATTTTAACCTATTTAAAACATGTCATCAACACTCTAAAATTAATCTTAATCAGGAAAAATGACTAATGATGTTCCATAAATTCTTTTTTTCATTTTTTCAAAAAGATTCGAATAAGCTAGTTTTTCTCTTCTTTTTTTCGGTTAAATTTTGAATTTTAAAGAGTCGAAATTGAAGATAAACTCTGTTTCAACATTTAATTTTCATTTTTTTCCTGTTTTCTCCTCTTTTAAACCGTTCAATTAAGTGTTTTTTTCATCATTTATTCTCTACAAAAATACTTCCGTAAAAGGAAAAAAAATGTACGACGGAATGACGGACAGAAATACCCTTTTTTTTTTTATACATACCGGTATATAGATTTATTTATTAAAGGTAAATTGAGCAAATTGGCTATTTCTGGCAATTTATTTAAGTGTGTATCAAACTGGTAGCCCTTCGCATTAATCAGTACCCAAGAAGTAGCTCTTGGTTTCAAAAAGGTTGGTGACCCCTGCTTCACACACTGATGTCGGTTTTTGATGCAGTACCGCCTGAGGCATCAAAGGTCTGTAATATCATGGCTTACGTGCAGTGATTTTTCCAGGTTCTCTGAACCTTTTGATGATTTTACAGAAATCTCTAAATTCCTTGCAATAGCTGGTTGAGAAATGTGGTCTTTAAACAATTTGCTCAGGCATTTGTTGACAAAGTGGTGACCCTCGCTCCGTTCCTTGTTTGTGGATGACTTAGCATTTCTTGGAAGCTGCTTTTATACCCAATCAGGGCACCCACCTGTTCACCTGTGGGATGTTCCAAATAAGTGATTGATGAGCACTCCTCAACTTTCTCAGTCTTTTTTGCCACTTGTGCCAGCTTTTTTTGAAACATGTCGCAGGCATCAAGTTTCAAATGAGCTATTATTTGCAAAAAATTAAGTTTTTCAGTTCAAACGTTAACTATCTTGTCTTTGCAGTCTATTCAATTAAATATAAGTTGAGAAGGATTTGCAAATCATTGTATTTTATTTTTATTTACCATTTAAACAACGTGACAACTTCACTGCTTTTGTACATTTCAAAATAAAACCACACAAAAAAGGAACTGAAAAACACACTTCTCGTACTGATTAAGGAAATAAGTGTGCTTATTTGGTTCATGTACATCTCATATATAACACTATGAGATGTACTTTTCAAAATAAAAGCACGCAAGAGAGGAACTGGAAAAAACTCACTTCTAATACTGATTAAGGAAATGAACAATTTAACAAAATATACGTTAAAAGTCGGAGGAAAAACAAAATATATTGTTTTAAGAAATTATATTTTCTATCAAAAGATACATTGAGTACTTTTCCAGAGCTGTGAGTCAAATAAAAGTATATTGATATTTTTTGAAAAGTTAGAAAGGGATTTAAAAATGATTCATATTGCAATATTTCAAAAGGCTGACATAGTTAAATCATCTTTTATTTTGCTTTCTTTATTTACAAGACACGTTTTGGTTGCTATTCCTTGCATATTTATTCGCTACATGTTTATGCCATATTTCTTTTGTCATATTTATGAGATCTTTTACTGTAACGTCGTAGTATTTTCATATTAAAAATGTGTTTGCATGCCGTTCATTTTTGCGCCTTTTTATACTTAATGCTGCTTTTCCTTGCATTTGTGATTTAAAAAAAACATTTTTTTGGTGTAACAAACTGATTTTCGTCGCAATTTTTATCATGTTTGTCAATATTAAAAACCTGTTTGTGGTTTTTACTATAACTATTTTATGCTGCTATTTTTTTTTTTCATATTTATTGGATTTCTGAATAGATTTTTACTGCAATTTCTCATCACGTTTTTCAATATTAAAAAGGTGTTTTCAATTCTAGCATATTTATGTTATTTTCACTATTTTATGCCACTATTCTTTTGCATATTTATTTGATTCCCTGAATAGAATGTTGCTGCATTTTTTTATGTGAATATATACATGTTTGCAATATTCCTGCATATATAATAGCAGCAAATGAAAAATACTACAATTGGTTTGCAATTATTTTTTTACATACAGTACAGGCCAAAAGTTTGGACACACCTTCTCATTTAATGCCTTTTCTTTATTTCCATGACTATTTACATTGTAGATAGTCTCATCAAAACTATGAATGAACACATGTAGAGTTACGTACTTAACAAAAAAAAAAGATGAAATAACTGAAAACGTATTTTTGTATTCTAGTTTCTTCACAATAGCCACCCTTTTTGCACACTCTTGGCATTCTCTCCATGAGCTTCAAGAGGTAGTCACCTGAAATGGTTTTCACTTCACATGTGTGCTTGATTGAAGCTCATGGAGAGAATGCCAAGAGTGTGCAAAGCAGTAATCAGAGCAAAGGGTGGCTATTTTGAAGAAACTAGAATATAAAACAGGTTTTAAGTTATTTCACCTTTTTTTTTTGTTAAGTACATTAACTCCACATGTGTTCATTCATAGTTTTGATGTGACTATCTACAATGTAAATAGTCATGGAAATAAAGAAAACTTTATTTTCAACCTGTTCTGTATGTCATGTTTATATTCCTAATTAAAAGAATATTCCTGTTATTCCAACATTCCTATTATTGCTAATATCAAACATGTGTTTGCGTTTATTCCTTGCATACAAATGTGATGTTTAATATTATTCCTTTGCATATTTATGTGGAAGTAAATTGTTGCAATTTCGAGCATGTTTGAGAAGATCAGTTGTTGCAAATTTCTGTCATTTTTACTATTTTATGCCACTATTCTTTTGCATATTTATTTGATTCCTGAATATAATGTTGCTGCATTTGTGTGTGAATGCATGTTTGAGATATTCCTGCATAAATACCAGCAGCAAATGAAAAATAGTACAATTTGTTTGCAATTATTGTTTTGCATCATTTAATATTATTCATATATAGTCTTATTATTCCAACATTCACATTATTGCTGATATCAAACATGTATTTGCATTTATTCCCTGCATGCAAATGTGGTGTTTAATATTATTATTTTATATTATTATAATTATTAACATTATTTAATATTATTTATGTCGAAGTATATTTGAGAACTGACCTTCAAAAGATCAATTTTTGCACATTTGTGTCATTTTTACAATTCTTTTGCATATCTTTTTGATTCCTGATTAGATTTGTGCTGCATTTTTTATGTGAATATTTACATGTTTGCAACATTCCGGCATATATACCAGCAGCAAATGAAAAACAGTACACTTTGTTTGCAATTATTCTTTACATAGTTTAATATTATTCATATATGTTCCTATTGTTCCAACATTCCCAATATTAAACATGTGTTTATTTATTCCTGCATACAAATGTGGTTTAATATTATTCCTTTGCATATTTATGTGGAAGTAAATTGTTGCAATTTGGAGTATATTTGAGAAGTGGCCTTCTAAAGATCAGCTTTTGCATATTTCTGTCATTTTTAAAAAAAATTTTTGCATATCTATTAGATTTTTGCTGCATTTCTTATGTGAATATTTACAACATTCCTGCATATATAATAGCAGCAAATGAAAAATAGTACATTTTGTTTGCAATTATTCTTTACATAGTTTAATATTATTTGCATCCTCATATTTGCATATTTATGTAGAATTAAATTGTTGCACTTTGGAGCATATTTGAGAAGTGATCAGCTTTTGCATATTCCTGTCATTTTTACTCAAATTTTGCATGTCAGTTTGATTCCTGAATAGATTTATTTACATGTTTGCAACATTCCTGCATATATAATAGCAGCATTTTTTTTTTTTTTTTTACAATTTGTTTGCAATTATTCTTTACATATTATTCCTAATTAAAATTTTCCTAATATATTATTCCAACATTCCTATTATTGCTAATATAAATAAAATAAATGATAAATGGGTTGTACTTGTATAGCGCTTTTCTACCTTTAAGGAACTCAAAGCGCTTTGACATTACTTCCACATTTACCCATTCACACACACATTCACACACTGATGGAGGGAGCTGCCATGCAAGGCGCCAACCAGCACCCATCAGGAGCAAGGGTGAAGTGTCTTGCTCAGGACACAACGGACGTGACGAGGTTGGTACTAGGTGGGATTTGAACCAGGGACACTCGGGTTGCGCACGGCCACTCTCCCACTGCGCCACGCCGTCCCTATCAAATATCAAATGTGTTTGCATTTATTCCTGCGTACAAAAGTGGTGTTTAATATTTGCATATTTATGTGGAACGGTTGAAGTGGGTTGAAAAATGTGTAAGGAGTAATCGACAGATAAAAGGGTGAAAAAAACGGATTTCTGGGAATTCCAGGATTTTTTTTATCTAAATGATAAAACATTTGAATGTTCTGGAAGAGTTGAAATGGTTGGTGATGGAATTTTTCAAATCGAGCGAGAAATGTTGTACTAACATTTATAATGGTATAACGGAATTCTGGGAATTTCGGGAAAAAAACGGGAAATTTTCCAGCTCAAAAAACTTTTTTTGTCCTGATTAAGAGGAATGTTTTGACGGTGGAACGGTTGAAGTGGGTTGAAAAATGCGGAAGGAGTAGTTGACGGAAAAAAGGGTGAAAAAAAAGGATTTCTGGGAATTCCTGGAATTTTTTTGAACTTCAAAAAATGATATTTTGTCCAGAATAAGTGAAATGTGTTAAAGGTGGAATGGTTTGAATTGGTTGAAAAATGTGGAAATGGTGGAAGTTTGAAAATGGCCAATTCATTTTGAATGGGAAAAATGTCCTGCAAACTTTGGGGAAATCTGGGAATTTTTTTAATTTGTCAAGGGAAATTCCGCAGTTCCCAAATAGGCTGAACAGTTTGAAGTTGGAACGCTTTAAATCAGGTGAAAAATGTAAAAAGTAGAGCGTGCCAAAATCTGGAGAAGAATAACAATAATAACTCTTAATTCTGCGAATTCCTGGAATTGAACACTGGATGAGGTAATTCCTGAAGGAACTGTGTGTGAATGCTCCAATGCTGAAGTTGCTTCTAAAGATCAGCTTTGCACATTCCTGTCATTTTTACTATTTTTTTGCATATCTATTTGATTCCTGAATAGATTTTTGCTGCATTTCTTATGTTAATATTTACAACATTCCTGCATATATAATAGCAGCAATTTTTTTTTTACAATTTGTTTGCAATTATTCTTTACATATTGCTAATCAAAATGTTTCTAATATATTATTCCAACATTCCTATTATTGCTAATATCAAACATGTGTTAGCATTTATTCTTGTACACAAATGTGATGATTATTATTTTTCCTTTGCATATTTATGTGGAAGTAAATTGTTGCAATTTGGAGCATATTTGAGAAGTGGCCTTCTAAAGATAAATTTTTGCATATTTGTGTCATTTTTACTATTTTTTTGCATATCTATTTGATTCCTGAATAGATTTTTGCTGCATTTCTTATGTTAATATTTACAACATTCCTGCATATAAAATAGCAGCAAATATTTATTTTTTTTTACAATTTATTTGCAATTATTCTTGACATATTATTCCTAATCAAAATGTTCCTAATATATTATTCCAACATTCCTAATTTTGCTAATCTTAAACATGTGTTTGCATTTTTTCCTGCATCCAGATGTGGTGTTTAATATTATTCCTTTGAATATTTATGTGGAAGTAAATTGTTGCACTTTGGAGCACATTTGAGAAGTGACCTTCTAAAGATAATTTTTTTGCATATTTGGGTAATTTTTACTATTTTTTTGCATATCTATTTGATTCCTGAATAGATTTTTGCTGCATTTCTTATGTTAATATTTACAACATTCCTGCATATATAATAGCAGCAATATTTATTTACAATTTGTTTGCAATTATTCTTGACATATTATTCCTAATCAAAATGTTCCTAATATATTATTCCAACATTTCTATTATTGCTAGTATCGTTAAATAGTTTAATATTTTTCATATATGTTCCTATTGTTCCAAATATCAAACATGTGTTTGCATTTATTCCTGCGTACAAATGTGATGATTATTATTATTCCTTTGCCATTTTTATGTGGAAGTAAATTGTTGCAATTTTGAGTATATTTGAGAAGTGGCCTTCTAAAGATCAGCTTTTGCATATTTGTGACATTTTTACTATTTTTTTTGCATATCTATTTGATTCTTGAATAGATTTTTGCCGCATTTCTTATGTTAATATTTACAACATTCCTGCATATATAATAGCAGCAAATATATATATATTTTTTTACAATTTGTTTGCAATTATTCCTTACATATTATTCCTAATCAAAACAATGTTCCTATTATTCCAACATTCCTATTAATGCTAATATCAAACATGTGTTTGCATATATTCCTGCACACAAATGTGATGTTTAATATCATTCCTTTGCATATTTACGTGGAATTAAATTTTTGCAATTTGGAGCATATTTAAGAAGTGGCCTTCTAAGGATCAATGTTTGCATATTTGTGTCATTTTTACAATTTTTTTTGCTTATCTATTTGATTCCTGAATAGATTTTTACTGCATTTCTTATGTTAATATTTACAACATTCCTGCATGTATAATAGCAGCAATTTTGTTTTACAATTTGTTTGCAATTATTCTTGACATATTCCTAATCAAAATGTTCCTAATACATTATTCCAACATTCCTAATATTGCTACTACCTTTACATAGTTTAATAGTATTCATATATGTTCCTATTGTTCCAAATATCAAACGTGTTTGCATTTATTCCTGCGCACAAATGTGATGATTATTATTATTCCTTTGCATATTTATGTGGAATTAAATTGTTGCAATTTCGAGCATATTTGAGAAGTGGCCTTCTAAAGATCAGCTTTTGCATATTTGTCATTTTTACGTTTTTTTTTTGTTGCATATCTATTTGATTCCTGAATAGATTTTTGCCGCATTTCTTATGTTAATATTTACAACATTCCTGCATATAAAATAGCAGCAAAATATTTTTTTTACAATTTGTTTGCAATTGTTCTTGACATATTATTCCTAATCAAAATGTTCCTAATATATTATTGCAACATTCCTATTATTGCTAGTATCTTTACATAGTTTAATATTATTCATATATGTTCCTATTGTTCCAAATATTAAACATGTGTTTGCATTTATTCCTGCGCACAAATGTGATGTTTAATATTATTCCTTTGAATATGTGGAATTAAATTGTTGCAATTCTGAGTATATTTGAGAAGTGGGCTTCTAAAAATCAGCTTTTGCATATTTGTGTCGTTTTTACCATTTTTTTTTGCATATCTAATTCCTGAATAGATTTTTGCTGCATTTCTTATGTTAATATTTACACTATTCCTGCATATAAAATAGCAGAAAAATATTTTTTTTACAATTTGTTTGCAATTATTCTTGACATGCTATTCCTAATCAAAATGTTCCTAATATATTATTCCAACATCCCTAATATCTTTACATAGTTTAATATTATTCATATATGTTCCTATTGTTCCACATATCAAATATGTGTTAGCATTTTTATTCCTGAGTACAAATGTGATGATTATTATTATTCCTTTGCATATTTATGTGGAATTAAATAGTTGAACTTTGGAGCATATTTGAGAAGTGGCCTTGTGCAGATCAGTTTTTGCATGAGTTTCTTGCACATGACAGATTTTTGCTGCTGCTACTAGTATTCCCATTTTGGGGGGGGGGGGGGGGGGGGGTGTCACGGACCTGTCTCTCCGAGAGTCCCAGGTTGACGGCCAGCTCAGCTTTCCTCCTGATGGTGATGTATCTGTTGAAGTGAAACTCCTTCTCCAGCTCCAGCCTCTGGTGGTCGGTGTAGACCACCCGGTATTTCTCCTTCGTCCTCGTCTTGCCTGCAGAACAGACATCAGTGAGTGAGTGTGAGTCAGGTGCAGGTCTGACTGCGTGCCTGGACCGGCCCCTAAGGTATATCTGCCCACAGCATCAAATCCACATGCGTGGGCGGCAGTCTCCTCCTATACGCAAATGTTCCCTTTGAAGTGCGCCGCTCGTCAATGGTCTCCTTGCAGATGGAGATAAGACCTGCGCGCTACTAAAGCTGCGCATTCCGGGTATGACGGTGACGTCACTCCTCTTTATTATTCTGGAAGAGGACGGGTGCGGCATATCAAAGTCAGGAGGGCGTCGAAGGCGGCGTGGAAATGACCGGACCGGCAAGTCTCAGGGAGGCCATGACTTCGGCGTCACGCTTGTCACACACAGTCGCGTGTGGACGCGCACCCGCAACCGGGAAATATTCCACACTCACGTCATCGTGTGACGTCATTACGAGCCAACCGATTCAAATAGGACTCGCATTTAACTCTGTATGAACAAAAATTTGAAAAGGAATTCTACCTTTGCAAGCTCATTATTCTATTGGCTGAGTTTATATTCATAAATGTAAGTTTCTCAATACCCGAACTGTCTTTTGTGCCTTTAAAAAAAAGAGTTTGAACTTTACTTACCTCTAACAACAAAAAAGCTGTGAAAACAATGATGCTGTGTTCCAAATTTAATTTATTTAATGAATCTGAATGAGTCTATAGGCCAGGGGTAGGGAACCTATGGCTCTAGGGCCAGATGTGGCTCTTTTGATGACTGCACCTGGCTCTCAGACAAATCTTAGCTGACATTGCTTAACACGATAAGTAATGAATAATTCCGCTGGTAATCAGTGTCAAAAATAACGTTCAAAATATAAAACATTCTCATGCATTTTCATCCATCCATCCGGTTCCTACCGCACCTGTTCAAGAAGTCGCATTAATGGCAAGAAGTATTTCATTTATTGTTGGTTAGCCTCAGAATAACAATGTTATCAAAAAGAATAAGAGACTTATTAAACTCTAAAAATGTTGGTCTTTCTTAAAAATGCTCACATATAGTTGTATTCAGTGTTTAAAAAAAATAAAAAATAAATTATATGGCTCTCACGGAAATACTTTTAAAAATATTTGGCTTGTATGGCTCTCTCAGCCAAAAAGGTTCCCGACCCCTGCTATAGGCTTTGCACCTGGTTTATTTTATATATATATATATATATATATATATATATATATATATATATATATATATACATATACATTATTATTATTATTTTTTTAAATATTCTATTTTTGTTACTTTGAATTTACAACCCATTGGCGCTGTTTTGTAATGTTTTTATAATGTTTTGTAATGTTTTATACTGTTGTTGAACTATTTTGATTATTGTTTCTCTTCGGTTTGTTAATGTTGAAATTTATAAATAAACATAAAAAAAAAAAAAGGACTCACATTTAAATGACTGGGACCATGATTAGAAGGAACATGAATACATTGTTATAATCTAAACAATTTCCGATTTATTTTAGGCATTTTACAAGCATTTTTATTGGTAAAAATAAATAAATAAAAAGTTTTACTGTATTAATCACATGAGGGAATGGACAGAAACATTTTAGCACCTATTTTCCCATTAAAAATACGATTTTTTTTAAGATATCGCTTACGCAATTTTTTTTCAAAATACATACCATTTGAAAATAGTTATTGTACTAATCACATGAGGGAATGGACAAAAACATTTTAGCATCTTTTTTCCCCAATAGAAATAAGATTTTTTCTTGGATATTGTTTACGCAATTTTTTTTCAAAATACATACCTTTTTTTTTTAAAATAGATACTGTATTAATCACATGAGGGACTTGACAAAAAAACATTTTAGCATGTTTTTCCCCATTAAAAAATACATTTAGTGAATTTTTTTAGGCAATATATTTTTTCAAAATACATACCATTTACAATTAAATACTGTATTTCTCACATGAGGGAATGGACAACAACATTTTAGCACCTTTTTTTCCATTAAAGATAAGATTTTTTTCAAAATACATACCATTAGAAAATAGATACTGTATTAATCACATGTGGGAATGGACAAAAAAATGTTAGCACCTTTTTTACCCATTAAAAATATTTTTTGGACATTGCTTACGCATTTTTTTTTCAAAATACATACCTTTTTTTTTTAAATAGATACTGTATTAATCACATGAGGGAATTGACAAAAAACATTTTAGCATGTTTTTCCCCATTATAAAATACATTTACTGAATTTTTTTAGGCAATATATTTTTTCATAATACATACCATTTAAAAATAAAATACTGTATTTCTCACATAAGGGAACGGACAACAACATTTTAGCACCTTTTTTCCCCATTAGAAATAACATTTTTTTTAGATATTGTTTACGCAATTTTTTTCAAAATACATACCATTTAAAAATAAAACACTATATTTCTCACATGAGGGAATGGACAACAACATTTTAGCACCTTTTTTCCCATTAAAGATAAGATTTTTTTCAAGATACATACCATTAGAAAATAATTACTGTATTAATCAAATGAGGGAATAATAGCACTTTATTCCCCATTAAAAAGATTTTTTGGATATTGCTTATGCAATTTTTTTTCAAAATACATACATTTTGGGGGGGGGGGTGGGGGGATAGATACTGTATTAATCACATGAGGGAATTGACCAAAAACATGTTGGCATGTTTTTTTTCCTATTGAAAATAAATTTACTGAATTTTTTTACGCAATATTAAAAAAAAAATACATATTAATTCAAAATAGATACTATATTAATCACATGAAAGAATCGACAACATTTTTTTACGTGTTTTTTTCTCATTGAAAATAGATTTACTGTATTGTTTACGTAAGATTTTTTTCAAAATATATAACATTTAAAAATAAATACTGTATTTCTGACATAACGGAATGGACAACAACATTTTAGCACCTTTTTTCCCATTAAAAATATGATTTTTTTAAAGATATTGTTAACACAATTTCTTTTCAAAATACACACAATTTTTAAATAAAAAATAGATACCGTATTAATCACGTGAGGGAATTGACAAAAAACATTTGAGCATGTTTTTCCCCATTAAAAAATACATTTACTGAATTCTTTTAGGCAGTATATTTTTTCAAAATACATATTTAAAATTAAATACTGTATTTCTCACATGAAGGAATAGACAACAACATTTTAGCACCTTTTTTCCCATTAAAGATAAGATTTTTTTTCAAAATACATACCATTAGAAAATAGATACTGTATTAGTCACATGAGGGAATGGACAAAAACATTTTAGCACCTTTTTTCCCAATTATAAATAAGAATTTTTTTAGATATTGTTTACGCAATTTTTTTAAAGAAATAAATACCATTTAAAATTAAATACTGTATTTCTCACATGAGGGAATTGACAAAAAAAAACATTTTAGCATGTTTTTCCCCATTAAAAATAAGATTTTGTTAGATATTATTTACGCAAAAAAATTTTCAAAATACATACCATTAGAAAATAGATATTGTATCAATCACATGAGGGAATGGACAAAAACATTTTAGCACCTTTTTTACCCATTAAAAAAAAATATTTTTTAGATATTGTTTACGCAATTTCTTTTCTAAATACACACCATTTAAAAAAAATAAAAAATAGATACTGTATTAATCACATGAAGGAATTGACAAAAAAGATTTTAGCATGTTTTCCCCATTAAAAAATACATTTACTGAATTTTTTTAGGCAATATATTTTTTCAAAATACTGTATTTCTCACATGAAGGAATGGACAACAACATTTTAGCACCTTTTTTCCCATTAAAGAAAATGTCCTTTTCAAAATACATACCATTTAAAAATAGAGGCTGTATTAATCACAAGAAGGAATTGGCAAAAAAAAAAATTTGCAGGTTTTTTCCCCATTAAAAATAGATTTACTGTATTGTTTACAGTGCATTTTTTTCAAAATACATAACATTTAAAAATAAATACTGCATTAATAACATAAAGGAGTTGACAACATTTTTTAGCATGTGTTTCCCCATTAAAAAATAGATATAGTGATTTTTTTTGCGGAAAATATTTTTTCAAAATACATATCATTAAAGAATTTTTTTCTAAATACATACCATTTAAACAAAATAGATACTGTATTAACCATGAGGGAATTTACCAACAAGTTTTAGCATGTTTTTTCCCATTAATTTTTTTTTACTGTTTTTTTTTATGCAATATTTTTTTCTAAATATACATACCATTTAGAATTACATACTATATTAATCACATGAGGGATTTTGAAACAGGAATATATTATACTACATGAGGTATGTTTACTAATATTTTGTTTATTTAGATTTTAATCGCTTATAGAAAATCTTCATTAAAATATATTTACTGGATTTAAATATGTATTTTGTTATCCTGGAGGGATTTATTTTGGTTTTACACATAAAAATGTTAAAATTTTTGAGAAGAACATTTTTTTTATTATTATGAATTATTTTAACCAACCAAAGAAATGATTTGAGGGTTTTTGGCTTATTTTTTCTCCATTCTACTTTCTGTGAATCATGTATCAGAGAGAGAAAAAACTTGCAAGTGCCTCTTAAGGCAGTGTTTTTCAACATTTTCTGAGCCAAGGCACATTTTTTTCATTGAAAAAATCCAGAGGCACACCACCAGTAGAAAACATTAAAAAGTGAAACTCAGGCAGCCGATATTGACAGTAAAAAGTTGTTCTCGCAATTGTTGGATATGAATTCAAACCATAACCAACCATGCATCACTATAGTTCTAGTCTCAAAGTAGGTGCACTTTGTGGACGCCGTCCGCTCCACCCGCTGTAAGTCTTTGCTGTTGTCCAGCATTCTGTTTTTGTTTACTTTGCAGCCAGTTCAGTTTTAGTTTCGTTCTGCATAGCCTTCCCTAGGCTTCAATGCCTTTTCTTAGCGCCACTTGCCTTTTTTTTTTTTTTTTTGGTTCAAGCGTTACACACGTTTTTACCTGCAAACCATCGTCGCCGTTTCTGACATCTACAAAGTAATTAGCTACCTGCTGTCACCTACTGATATGGAAGAGTATTACACGGTTAGTCTGCTGAGCTCAAGACAGCTGCAGACACTCAACAACGGCACATTTGCGTATTATAATTACTGGTTTGCAAAAAATATTTTTAACCCAATTATGTGCACAGTGGTTGGAAAACACTGCACTCAACAAAGGCACATTATTATAATTACTGATTTGCAAAATATATATTTTTGGACCAATTAGGTGAAGCTGCATAATTTCCCACGGCACACAAGTGTGCCGCGGCACAGTGGTTGAAAAAAGCTGTCTTAGGGAACATACATCCATTCACCCATTTTCTACCGCTTATTCCCAACACCGCATGAATAAAAGTGTAGAAAAAAACACTCTCATAAAGAGGAAATAACATTAAAGACGACCTTTTTGGAGGGTTTTGCCTATTTTCTGCAGTTCTATAAATAGTTTTAATTTTATAGAGGAACCAACTGTTGCAAGTCTCACTTAATGAACTTTAAATGATTACAAGTGTAAAAAGCACGTTTATAGGGAGGAAATAACATTAAAAATAACTTTTTAAAAAATTTATTTTTAGCATTATTGAATTTTACAATGTGCTTTTTAAAAATAATGTATCATGGAGAAACAAATAAGGAACTTTGTATGATTAAAAGTGAAAAAACAACACTTTTATATGGAGGAAATGACATTAAAAATGACTTTTTTGGCTTATTTTTACAATTAAGCCCTGCGATGAGATGGCGACTTGTCCAGGGTGTACCCTGCCTTCCGCCCGATTGTAGCTGAGATAGGCACCAGCGCCCCCCGCGACCCCGAAAGGGAATAAGCAGTAGAAAATGGATGGATGGATGGATTTTTACAATTATTTAATTTTACAATGTGCTTTTTAAACACATAAGGAACTTTGTATGAATAAAAGTGAAAAAAAAAAAACTTTTATATGAGGGAAATAACTTATTTTTACCATTATTTAATTGTACAATGTGCTTTTTAAACAAACAATTAACATTGTATGATTAAAAGTGCTTCACGGTGGCAGAGGGGTTAGTGCGTCTGCCTCACAATACGAAGTTCCTGCAGTCCTGGGATCAAATCCAGGCTCGGGATCTTCCTGTGTGGAGTTTGCATGTTCTCCCCGTGAATGCGTGGGTTCCCTACGGGTACTCCGGCTTCCTCCCACCTCCAAAGACATGCACCTGGGGATAGGTTGATTGGCAACACTAAATTGGCCCTAGTGTGTGAATGTGAGTGTGAATGCTGTCTGTCTATCTGTGTTGGCCCTGCGATGAGATGGTGACTTGTCCAGGGTGTACCCCGCCTTCCGCCCGATTGTAGCTGAGATAGGCGCCAGCGCCCCCCGCGACCCCAAAGGGGAATAAGCGGTAGAAAATGGATGGATGGATGGATGGATGATTAAAAGTGCAAAAAAAAACTTTTATACGGAGGAAATAACATTAAAGATGACTTTTCTGGCTTATTTTTTTTTTTACCATTGTTTAATTTTAAAATGTGCTTTTTAAACAACCAAGAAACTTTGTATGATTAAAAGTGCAAAAAAACACTTTCATATGGGGGAAATAACATGAAAAATTACTTGTTTGAGGGTTTTTTTGGCTTATTTTTACCATTATTTAATTGTACAATGTGCTTTTTAAACAAACAACATTCTATGATTAAAAGTGCAAAAAAACCTCTTTTATACGGAGGAAATAACATTAAAGATGACTTTTCTGGCAACCAAGAAACTTTGTATGATAAAAGGACAAAAAAAGCAAGGCCATAAGGTGTAAATAACATTAAAGATGACATTTTGGCCTATTTTTCTCAATTGTTTATTTTACAACGTGCTTTAAAAAAAATCATGAATCATGGAGAAAAAAAACTGTTGCAACTCCCATGCAATTGAGGACATTTGCATGATTAAATGTGTAAAAAAACACAAGAGGAAATCACATTAAAGATGACATTTTGGAGGTTTTTTGGCCTATTTTTCGCTCTTTAATAAATTAATCATTGTAATTTGACAATATGCTTTTTAAAAGTGATGTCATTGTTACAACTCCCACTTAATCAACTTCGCATGGTCAAAAGTGCAAAAGAAAGCACTTTTATACAGAGGAAATAACAGCAAAGGTGACATTTTGGCTTATTATTTTATAAATAAATCATACTAATTTGACAATGTGCTTTTTAAAAGTGATGTCATTGTTACAACTCCCACTTAAGCAACTTTGCATGGTTAAAAGTGCAAAAAAAAAGCACTTTTATACAGCGGAAGTCACATTAAAGATATCCTTTTGGAGGGTTTTTGGCCTATTATATTATAAATAAATCATTCTAATTTGACATTGTGCTTTTTAAAAGAGATGTCATTGTTACAACTCCCACTTAAGCAACTTTGCATGATTAAAAGTGCAAAAAAAACACTTTTATATGGAGGAAATTACATCAAAGATTACTTTTTTTGAGGGTTTTTGGCTTATTATTTTATAAATAAATCATTCTAATTTGACAATGTGCTTTTTTAAAGTGATGTCATATTTCAACTCCCACTTAAGCAACTTTGCATGATCAAAAGTGTAAAAAAAGCACTTTTATATGGAAGAAATTACATTAACAGTGAATTTAATGAGGGCTTCTGGCCTACTATTTTATAAATAAATCATTCTAATTTGACAATGTGCTTTTTAAAAGTGATGCCATTGTTTTACAACTCCACTTAAGCAACTTTGCATGATTAAAAGTGCAAAAAAAGCACTTTTATATGGAGGGAATTACATCAAAGATTACTTTTTTTGGAGGGTTTTGGCCTATCATTTTATAAATAAATCATTCTAATCCGCCAATGTGATTTTTAATAGTGTTGTCTTTGTTATAACTCCCACTTAAGCAACTTTGCATGATTAAAAGTGCAAAAAAAAGCACTTTTATACAGAGGACATCACATTAAAGATTACTTTTTGAAGGGTTTTTGGCCTATTATTTTATAAATAAATAATTCTAATTTGACAATGTGCTTTTTAAAAGTGATGTCATTGTGACACACTTAAGCAACTTTGCATGATTAAAAGTGCTAAAAGAAAAGCACTTTTATACAGAGGAAAGGACATTGAAGATGACTTTTGGGAGGGTTTTTGGCCTACTATTTTTATAAATAAATCATTCTAATTTTGTGCTTTTTAAAAGTGATGTCATTGTTACAACGCCCAATTAAGCAACTTTGCATGATCAAAAGTGCAAAAAAAAAAAAAAAACACTTTTCTACTAGGAAATAACATCAAAGATTAAATTTTTAAAGGTTTTTGGCCTGTTAATTTATAAACAAATCATTCTAATTTGACAATGTGATTTTTAAAAGTGATGTCATTGTTACAACTCCCACTTAAAGAATTTGCATGATTTAAAGTGCAAAAAAAAAAAACTTATAGGAGGAAATAACATTAAAAATGACTTTTGGGAGGGTTTTTGGCATAATATTTTTTAGAAATAAATCATTCTAATTTTACAATGTGCTTTTTAAAAATGTTGTCATTGTTACAACTCCCACTTAAGCAACTTTGCATGATTAAAAGTGCAAAAAGAAACAAAACACTTTTATAGGAGGAAATAACATTAAAGATGACTTTTTGGAGGGGTTTGGCCCAATATTTTTATAAATAAATCATTGTTTTTTTTTACAATCTGCTTTTTAACTCCCACTTAAGCAATTTTGCATGAAAAAAGTGTAAAAAAAAAAGCACTTTTATATGGAAGAAATTTCATTAAAGGTGACTTTTTTGAAGGTTTTTGGCGTAATATTTTATAAATAAATCATTCTAATTTGACAATTGACAATGTGCTTTTTATAAGTGATGTCATATTTACAACTCCCACTTAAGCAACGTTGCGTGATTAAAAGTGCAAAAAAAACAACAACAATTTTATAGGAGGAAATAACATTAAATAAATCATTGTAATTTTACAATGTGCTTTTTAGCCCACACTTAAGCAACTTTGCATGAAAAAAGTGTAAAAAAAAGCACTTTTATATGGAAGAAATTATATCAATTGTGACTTTTTTAAGGGTTTTTGGCGCATTATTTTATAAATAAATCATTCTAATTTGACAATGTGAATTTGACAAAGATGAGTTTTTGAGGGGTTTTGGATTATTATTTTTTATAAATAAATCATTCTAATTTTACAATGTGCTTTTTAAAAAGGTTTTCATTGTTACAACTCCCACTTAAGCAACTTTGCATGATTAAAAGTGCAAAAAATAAACACATTTATACGGAGGAAATAACATCAAAGATTCCATTTTTAAAAGGTTTTTGGCCTGTTATTTTATAAACAAATCATTCTAATTTTACAATGTGATTTTTAAAAGTGATGTCATTGTTACAACTCCCACTTAAGCAACTTTGCATGATTAAAAGTGCAAAAAAAGCACTTTTATATGGAGGAAAGTACATCAAAGATGACTTTTTGGAGGGTTTCTGGCCTACTATTTTATAAATAAATCATTCTAATTTGACATTGTGATTATTAAAAGTGATGTCATTGTTACAACTCCCACTTAAGCAACTTTGCATGGTTAAAAGTGCAAAAAAAGCACTTTTATACAGAGGAAATAACATCAAAGATGACTTTTTGAGGGCTTTGGCATAATATTTTAATAAATAAATCATTCTAATTTTACAATGTGCTTTTTAACTCACACTTAGGCAACTTTGCATGATTAAAACTGTAAAAAAGCACTTTCATGTGGAGGGAATCACATTAAAGATGTCTTTTTCGAGGGTTTTTGGCCTATTATTTCATAAATAAATCATTCTAATTTTACAATGTGATTTTTAAAAGTGATGTTATTGTTACAACTCCCACTCAAGCAACTTTGCATGGTCAAAAGTGCAAAAAAAGCACTTTAATACGAGGAAATAACATCAAAGATTACTTTTTGGAGGGGTTTTGGCCTAATATTTTTTATAAATAAATCATTCTAATTTTACAATGTGCTTTTTAAAAATATTGTTATTGGTACAACTCCCACTTAACCAACTTTGCATGATTAAAAGTGCAAAAGAAGCACTTTTATATGGAGGAAATAACACCAAAGATTACTTTTTTGAGGGTTTTTGGCCTATTATTTTATAAATAAATCATTCTAATTTTACAATGTGATTTTTAAAAGTGATGTTATTGTTACAACTCCCACTCAAGCAACTTTGCATGGTCAAAAGTGCAAAAAAAGCACTTTGATACGAGGAAATAACATCAAAGATTACTTTTTGGAGGGTTTTTGGCCTATTATTTTATAAATAAATCATTTTTATTTGACAATGGCCTTTTTAAAAGTGATGTCATTGTTACAACTCCCACTTAAGCAACTTTGTTAGATTTAAAGTGCAAAAACAAAACAAAACACTTTTATAGGAAGAAATAACATCAAAGATGACTTTTTTGAGGGTTTTTGGTCTATTATTTTATAAATAAATCATTCTAACTTGACAATGTGATTTTTAAAAGTGATGTCATTGTTACAATTCCCAATTAAGAAACTCTGCATGATTAAAAGTGCCAAAAAAAAAGCAATTTCATATGGAGGAAATAACATCAAAGATGACTTTTGGCCAATCATTTTTATAAATAAATCATTGTAATTTTACAATGTGCTTTTTAACTCTCACTTAGGCAACTTTGTATGATTAAAATTTTAAAAGAAGCACTATTATGTGGAGGGAATCACATTAAAGATATCTTTTTGGAGGGTTTCTGGCCTATTATTTCATAAATAGATCATTCTAATTTCACAATGTGATTTTTAAAAGTGATGTCATTGTTACAACTCCCACTTAAGCAACTTTGCATGATTAAAAGTGTAAGAAAACAAACACTTTTATATGGAGGAAATAACATTAAAGATGTCTTTTTGGCCTGATATATTTTTCATGAATAAATCATTGTAATTTTACAGTGTGCTTTTAAACTCCCACTTAAGCAACTTTGCACTATAAAAGTGTAAAAAAACAAAACACTTTTATAAGGAGAAATCACCATAAATGTTGATTGAATGCAAACAAGTCCCAAATTCTTATTTTTCTATGCAATCAAGTTTCCATGTTGAGTCGCAATAATAATAATAATAATAATAATAATAATAAAAAACAGCAAAGATATTTCCCGGGAGCAGCACTCACCCGTGGAAGACGACTGCGCCGTTTTGCTCATCCACTGGTACACTTTTATATGGAGGTAGTAACATTAAAGATGACTTTTTGAGGGATTTTGGCCTAATATTTTTATAAATAAATCATTATATTTTTACAATGTGCTTTTTAAAAATATTGTCATTGTTACAACTCCAACTTAAGCAACTTTGCATGATTAAAAGTGCAAAAGAAGCACTTTTATATGGAGGAAATAACATCAGAGATTACATTTTTGAGGGTTTTTGGCCAATTATTTTATAAATAAATCATTCTAATTTGACAATGTGCTTTTTAAAAGTGATGTCATTGTGACACTTTTAAGCAACTTTGCATTATTAAAAGTGTAAAAAAAAAAGCACTTTTATACGAGGAAATAACATCAAAGATGAGTTTTTGAGGGGTTTTGGATTATTATGTTTTATAAATAAATCATTCTAATTCGACAATGTGATTTTTAAAAGTGATGTCATTGTTACACCTCCCGCTTAAGCAACTTTGTATGGTCAAAAGTGCAAAAAAAGCACTTTTATACAAGGAAATAACATCAAAGATGACTTTTTTGAGGGTTTTTGGCCTATTATTTTATAAAAAATCATTCTGATTTGACAATGTGATTTTTAAAAGTGATGTCATTGTTACAACTCCCACTTAAGCAACTTTGCTGGATTTAAAGTGCAAAAAAACAAAAACAAAACACTTTTATAGGAAGAAATAACAATATAGATTACTTTTTTGAGGGTTTTTGGCCTATTATTTTATAAATAAATCATTCTAATTTGACAATGGGATTTTTTAAAGTGATGTCATTGTTACAACTCCCACTTAAGCAATTTTGCATGATCAAAAGTGCAAAAAAAGCCCTCTTATACAGAGGAAATAACATCAAAGATTACTTTTTGGAGGGGTTTTGGCCCAATATTTTGTATAAATAAATCATTCTAATTTTACAATTTGCTTTTTAACTCCCACTTAATCAACTTTGCATGATTAAAAGTGTAAAAAAAACAAAACACTTTTATATGGAGGTAGTAACATTAAAGATAACTTTTTGAGGGGTTTTGGCCTAATATTTTTTATAAATAAATCATTCTAATTTTACAATGTGCTTTTTAAAAATATTGTTATTGTTACAACTCCCACTTAGCCAACTTTGCATGATTAAAAGTGCAAAAGAAGCACTTTTATATGGAGGAAATAACACCAAAGATTACTTTTTTGAGGGTTTTTGGCCTATTATTTTATAAATAAATCATTCTAATTTGACAATGTGCTTTTTAAAAGTGATGTCATTGTTACAACTCCCACTTAAGCAACTTTGCATGATCAAAAGTGCAAAAAAAACACTTTTATACGAGGAAATATCAAAGATTACTTTTTTGAGGGTTTTTTGCTTATTATTTTATAAAAAATCATTCTAATTTTACGATGTGATTTTTAAAAGTGATGTCATTGTTACAACTCCCACTTAAATAATTTGCATGATTAAAAGTGCAAAAAAAAGCACTTTTATAAGGGGGAACTAACATCAAAGATGACTATTTGGAGGGGTTTTAACCTAATATTTTTTTTTATAAATAAATCATTCTAATTTGACAATGTGTTTTTTTTTTAAGTGTTGTCATTGTTACAACTCCCACTTAAGCAACTTTGCATGATTAAAAGTTTAGAAAAAAAAACTTTTATATGAGGAAATTACATTAAAGATGGCGTTTTGGAGGGTTTTTGGCCTAATATTTAAAAAAAAAAAATCATTCTAATTTTACAATGTGCTTTTTAAAAATATTGTTATTGTTACAACTCCCACTTAAGCAACTTTGCATGATTAAAAGTGCAAAAAAGCACTTTTATACAGAGGAAATTACATTAAAGATGACTTTTTGAGGGGTTTTGGCCTATTACTTTTATAAACAAATCATTCTAATTTTACAAAGTGCTTTTTAAAAGTGATGTCATTGTTACAACCCCCACTTAAGCAACTTTGCATTAAAAAAGTGTAAAAAAAAAAGCACTTTTATACGAGGAAATAACATCAAAGATGAGTTTTTGGCCTATTATTTTATAAATATATCATTCAAATGTTACTATGTTCTTTTTTAAAATATTGTTATTGTTACATCTCCCACTTAAGCAACTTTGCATGATTAAAAGTGCAAAAAAAGCACTTTTATATGGGGGAAATAACATCAAAGATGACTTTTTAGAGGGGTTTTGGCCTAATATTTTTCATAAATAAATCATTCTAATTTTACAATGTGATTTTTAACTCCCACTTAAGCAACTTTGCATTAAAAAAAGTGTAGAAAAAAACACTTTTATAAGGAGAAATCACCATAAAATGTTGATTGGAATGCAAACAAGTCCCAATTTCTTATTTTTCCATGCAATCAAGTTTCCATGTTGAGTCGCAATAATAATAATAATAATAATAATAAAAACAGTAGAGCTATTTCCCGGGAGCAGCACTCACCCGTGGAAGACGACTGCGCCGTTTTGCTCATCCACTGGTAGGAGTTGCGTCTCTCCCGGTCGGGCGAGAGCTGCGCCCCGCTGACGTTGTCGGGCGGCGGCGGCTGCAGCCCCGCGGAGACGGGCGGGTGCATGTGGGTGTACTCGGGCGAGCAGTAGGGCACCTGTGCGGGGGACGAGTTGTTGCTCATGGGCGTGGGAATGGGGTTCGGGGGCCCCAGGCTGTAGGCGCCCCAGTCCTCCCGGGGGGCCGCGTACGTCGAGGGCCCCCAGGTCCCCGCCGACTGGGCGTGGGAGTCCATGTTGGGGACATGATGGTATCCGCTAAAGTCCGCGTACTGGGGCGTGGAGACGAAGTTCTGGGGCGGCAGATTGATGCTGGATCTCCTGACGGGGCCCTGGTGATACATGCCGGTCTCTTTATCCAGGAGGTAGCCCACATACATGGTTCGGAGCGCGCGATTCGGGAGGCTGGCGTCGATGGAAGAGTCAATTCACCGGGGACATTTCTGCACAAAACCCCCGGAATCCTTCATGCGAGTATGACGTATGGTCCAAGTCCTTCATGCAAGTAAAGTCCAAGTCCTTCAGGCTGCCTTACATGCTGTGCTGCATGTTGACAAGATGCGAAAAGGTATACTCTTGCCTTCCTTGACGTCAACTCTTTGGAGATTTGCATCCAAATGAAAGTGGTCACTATCCCCCACGCAACCCCCCCCCCCCCCTACCCCCCCTTCTGGAGCACGTCATCAGATGACGTGTGTTAAGACTTTTTTTTACAAGCATTTTATTGGTTAAAAAAAACAACAAAAACTTTTACTGTATTAATCACATGAGGGAATTGACAAAAACGTGATCTGCATGTCCCCCCCCATTAAAAATAGACATACTGTACTATTTACACAAGTTTTTTTTCTCCAAAAAAAACAAAACAAAAAAAAAAACAGATACGGGAGGGAAATGACAACATTTTTTTGCATGTTTTTTCCCATTTAGAATATATATTTTTTACATGTATATTTTTGAAATAAATACCATTTAAAATACATACTGTATCAATCACATGAATTGACAAAAAAATTTAGCATGTTTTCTCCTCATTAAAAATAGATTCACTGTATTGTTTACGCAATCTTTTTTTTTCAAAATAAATGCCTTTTAAAAAATAAATACTGTATTAATGACATGAGGAAATTGACAAAAACATTTTCTGCATGTTTTCCCCATAAAAAATATATTTACTGTACTATTTACACAAGTCCCCCCCCCCCCCAAAAAAAGATAAGGGAGGGAAATGACAAAAAAAAAATTGTATGTTTTTTCCCATTTAAAATATATTTTTTTACATATATTTTTGAAAATAAATACCATTTAAAAATAGATACTGTATTAATCACACTAAGGAATTGACAAAAAAATTTAGCATGTATTTCCCTCATTAAAATTAGTTTTACTGTATTGTTTACGTGATATTTTTTTTTCCAAAATAAATGCCATTTAAAAAATAAATACTGTATTAATCACATGAGGGAATTGACAAAAACATTTTCTGCATGTTTTTTTCCCCCGTTAAAAATAGATTTACTGTACTATGTACACAAGTCCCCACCCCCCCCCAAAAAAAGATACGTGAGGGAAATGACAACATTTTTTTTCTTATTTTTTTCCCCATTTAAAATATATATTTTTTTACATATATATTTTTTCATAAATACCATTTATAAATAGATACTGTATTAATCACATAAGGGAACTGACAAAACATTTTAGCATGTTTCCCCCATTAAAAATTGTTTTACTGTATTGTTTACGCAAGATTTAAAAAAAAAAGAAAAACATTCAAAAATAGAGACTGTATTAATGACATGAGGGAATTGACAAAAACATTTTCTGCATGTTTTTTCCCCCCGTTAAAAATAGATTTACTGTACTATTTACACAAGTCCCCCCCCCCCCCCCCAAAAAAATACGGGAGGGAAATGACAACATTTTCACATGAGGGAAATGACCAAACATTTTAGCATGTTTCCCCCTTTAAAAATAGATTTACTGTACAATTTACACAAGTTTTTTTCCAAAAAATACAAAAATAAAAATAAAAAATAGATACGGGAGGGAAATGACAACACTTTTTTGCATGTTTTTTCCCATTTAAAATATATTTTTTTACATATATTTTTTTCAAAATAAATACCATTTAAAAATAGATACTGTATTAATCACATGAAGGAATTGAATTTTTTTTAGCATGTTTTTCCTTCATTAAAAATAGATTTACTGTATGGTTTAGGTGAGATTTTTTTCCAAAATAAAAGCCATTTAAAAATGGATACTGTATTAATCACATGAGGGAATTGACAAAAACATTTTCTGCATGTTTTTTTCCCCTTTAAAAATAGATTTACTGTACTATTTACAGAAGTAAATAGTACAGTAAGTAAATAATTTTTATAATTATTTATTTTTACAATGTGCTTTTTAAACAGATAAGGTACTTTGTATGATTAAAAGTGCAAAAAAAGCACTTTAATACGGAGAACATTATATTAAAATGACTTTTTTTGTCTTAATTTGACTATTTTTTAATTTTGCAATGTGTTTTTTAAATAAACAAAAAACTTTGTATGATTAAAAGTGCAAAATAACACTTTTATGCGGAGAAAATTATATTAAAAATGTCTTTTTTGGCTTATTTTTACAATTATTTATTTTTACAATGTGCTTTTTAAACAGATAAGGTACTTTGTATGATTAAAAGTGCAAACAAAGCACTTTTATACGGAGAACAATATATAAAAAATTACTTTTTTGGTTTCATTTTACTATTTTTAAATTTTTCAATGTGTTTATTAAACAAACAAAAAACTTTGAATGATTAAACGTGCAAAAAAGCACTTTAAATGGAGCAAATAACATTAAAAATAACTCTTTTGGCTCATTTTTACAATGTGCTTTTTAAACAGATAAGGTACTTTGTATGATTCAAAGTGCAAAAAAATCATTTTTATACGGAGAACATTATATTAAAAATGACTTTTTTGGCTTAATTTTACTATTTTTTAATTTTGCAATGTGTTTTTTAAACAAACAAAAAACATTGTATGATTAAAAGTGCAAAAAAGCACTTTCATACGAAGAAAATTATGTCAAAAATGACTTTTTTGGCTTTCTTTTTTTACAATTATTTATTTTTACAATGTGCTTTTTAAACAGATAAGGTACTTTGTATGATTAAAAGTGCAAAGAAAGCACTTTTATATGGAGAACATTTTATTAAAAATTACTTTTTTGGCTTCATTTTACAATTTTTTAATTTTGCAATGTGTTTTTAAACAAACAAAAAACGTTGTATGATTAAAAGTGCAAAAAAGCACTTTTATACGGAGAAAATTATATAAAAAAATATTTTTGCAATGATTTATTTTTACAATGTGCTTTTTAAACAGATAAGGTACTTTGTACGATTAAAAGTGCAAAAAAAGAGCCTTTTTTTTACTGAGAACATTATATTAAAAATGACTTTTTTGGCTTAATTTTACAATTTTTTATTTCGCAATGTGTTTTTTAAACAAACAAAAACATTTGTATGATTAAAAGTACAAAAAAGCACTTTAATACGGGGACAATTATATTAAAAATGACTTTTTGGCTTAATTTCACTAATATTTAATTTTGCAATGTGCTTTTTAAACAAACAAAAAAAACAACCGTATGATTAAAAGTGTAAAAAAACACTTTTATACGGAGAACATTATATTAAAAATGACTTTTTTGGCTTGATTTTACTATTTTTTAATTTTGCAATGTGTTTTTTAAACAAACATAAAACTTTGTATGATCCAAAGTGAAAAAAAGCACTTTTGTACGGAGAAAATTATATTAAAAATGACTTTTTGGCTTAATTTTACTAATATTTAATTTTGCAATGTGCTTTTTAAACAAAAATAAACGTGTTATGATTAAAAGTGCAAAAAAACACTTTTATCCGGAGGAAATAACATAAATAATGACGTTTTATTTTTTGGCTTATTTTACTATTATTCTATTTTACAATGTGTTTAAAAAATAACGTATCATGGAGCAACAAATAAGGAACTTTGTGTGATTTAAAGTGTAGAGATCACTTTTACAAAGAGGAAACAACATTAAAGGTGGCTCTTTTTTTTTTAAGGGTTTTTGCCTATTTTTAGGTACACTCTTGCCTTCCTTGACGTCAACTCTTTGGAGATTTGCGCATCCAAATGAAAGTGGTCACTATCCCCCCGCCCCCCTCCACGCCACACAACTCCCCCACCCCTGGATACGTCATCAGATGACAGTGGGTCTATAGCGGGAGCGCGCATACATTACAATAAAGCGCGACACTGCGACGAGAGAGTAGTGAGTATCGACAAGTCTCGTTTGCTTTCACTTTTCCACCGCTTTCTGTGGGCCAGCGTGGGAATTCGTCCGCCTTTTAACATTTTGACTTGCAAACGAGGTGCAAAGTATGAGAGACACCCTCCGCGCGCTTTCCCGACCAGCGCGCGTTCACACCTCCAGGTCGCACTTCGCAGCTAATTCCGGTTACAAGGAAACTACAACAACCCCCACTTTGCAGCATCTCGTCCCAACTCTGACAGAACATTATTCATCCCTGTCACGCATGACGTTATTTGGCCGTTTATTTGGCTGTTTGACAGGTGCCCCCGCTCGCTATTTAACAAGGTGGACTAATTGGCTTGTTGGGCACAAAGTCATAAATGCTGATGATGCCAAACTTTATTGGCCACAAAATATTTATGAGCGTCCACTTCTACTGTGGCAATTATTTGACATTTGTATTCATTTTTCACTTCTAGTCAGACGCTTTCACCAGTAAAGCTGTCAAGTTATAAATGCAGCAATCCTGGAGTAAAAACAGACAAATTGATGGCATTAAGATGTCATAACTTTCATTTATTTAATGTTTGGTTCTTTTTCGACTCACTGGCGCACTCTTGTGGACGTTAGAGGTATTTTATGAGCGTACACTACTATTATGGCAATTCTTTGAATATTTGCTTCTTTTAATCACTTTTCACTTTTAGTCAGGCAAGTTTGCTAACGTAACTTATTAGCGGGAACTCATAAAGCTGTCAAGTTGTAACTGCAGCAATCCTGTAGGAAGAACAGACAAAATGATGGCATTAAAGGCCTACTGAAAGGAGATTTTCTTATTTAAATTGGGATAGCAGGTCCATTCTATGTGTCATACTTGATCATTTCGCGATATTGCCATATTTTTGCTGAAAGGATTTAGTAGAGAACATCGCCGATAAAGTTCGCAACTTTTGGTTGCTAATAAAAAAGCCTTGCCTGTACCGGAAGTAGCAGACAATGTGCGCGTGACGTCACGGGTTGTAGGGCTCCTCAAATCCTCACATTGTTTACAATCATGGCCACCAGCAGCGAGAGCGATTCGGACCCAGAAAGCAACGATTTCTAGTTTAATTTGAGCGAGGATGAAAGATTTGTGCATGAGGAAAGTGAAAGTGAAGGACTAAGAAAAAAAAGACGAGGGCAGAGGGAGCGATTCAGATGTTATTAGACACATTTACTAGGATAAATCTGGAAAATCCCTTATCTGCTTATTGTTACTAGTGTTTTAGTGAGATTATATGGTCTTACCTGTACAACCTGAAAGTCGGAGGGGTGTGGTGACCACCAGTGTCTCCGGTGGGAGGAGGCAAGAGAGTCCGCAGCTGCAGGAGGACGCAAGCTCTCCGCTCATGTCTACGGTAAGAGCAGACTTATAACCACCATTTTCTCACCGAAACCTGCCGGTTTACATGTGGTAGGGAACCATGTTCGCTTGACCGCTCTGCTCCTTAGTTAAGCTTCACCTTCATCTTTCGGGAATGTAAACAAGGAAACACCGGCTGTTTGTGTTGCTGAAGGCAGCTGCAATACACCGCTTCCCACCTACATCTTTCTTCTTTGACGTCTCCATTATTAATTGAACAGATTGCAAAAGATTCAGCAACACAGATGTTCAGGATACTGTGTAATTATGCGATTAAAGCAGACCACTTATAACTGGGATCTGTGCTTGACCAAAATGTCCGCTACAATGCGTGACGTCACAGGATAATTTGCGCAAAATTTAAAATTGCAATTTAGTAAACTAAAAAGGCCGTATTGGCATGTGTTGCAATGTTAATATTTCATCACTGATATATACACTATCAGAATGCGTGGTCGGTAGTAGTGGGTTTCAGTAGGCCTTTAAGACAGGGGTCGGGAACCTATGGTTCTAGAGCCAGATGTGGCTCTTTTGATGACTGCATCTGACTCTCAGATAAATCTTAGCTGACCTTGCTTAACAGGATAAGTAAAGAATAATTCCGTTGGTAATCACAATATTAAAAATAACGTTCAAAATATAAAAAATTCTCATGCATTTTAATCCATCCATCCGTTTTTCTACCACATCTGTTCAAAATATAATGTTATTAAAAAATATAGAGACTTATTATACTCTAAAAATGTTGGTTTTACTTAAAAAATGCACGCATTTAGTTGTATTCAGTGTTAAAAAAATATGATATGGCTCTCACGGAAATGCATGTAAAATATTTGTCTTTCATGGCTCTCTCAGCCCAAAAGGTTCCCGACCCCTGCATTAAAGGCCTACAGAAACCCACTACTACCGACCACGCAGTCTGATAGTTTATATATCAATGATGAAATATTAACATTGCAACACATGCCAATACGGCTTTTTTAGTTTACTAAATTGCAATTTTAATTTTCCCGCGAAGTATCCTGTTGAGAACGTCACGGAATGATGATGCGTGCGGGTGACCTCACCGGTTGTAGCGGACATGTTCTTCCAGCACCGTTCACGGCTAAAAGTCGTTTGTTTTTATCGCATAATTACACAGTATTCTGGACATCTGTGTTGCGGAATCTTTTGCAATTTGTTCAAATAATAATGGAGACTACAAAGAAGAAAGATGTTGGTGGAAAGCAGTGTATTGCGGCCGGCTGTAGCAACACAAACACAGCCGGTGTTTGTTTGTTTGAATTCCCTAAAGATGACGGTGAAGCTTTAATATGGGACAGAGCGGTCAAGCGAACATAGTTGCCTACCACATGTCAACCAGCAGGTTTTGGTGAGAAAATTGTGGTAATAAGTCGGCTCTTACCGTAGACAGGAGCGGAGCTTGTGTCGTTCCTCCTGCAGCTGTCAAAGAGGCAGCTGCGACTCTCTTGCCTCCTCCGTGGCGTCCATCAGAGACACTGGCGGTCACCACACCCCTCCGACTTTCAGGTATGACTATATAACCTCACTAAAACACGAGTAACACAATAAGCAGATAAGGGATTTTACAGAATTATCCTAGTAAATTTGTCTAATAACATCTGAATCGCTCTCTTTTTTTTGTAGTCCTTCACTCTTACTATCCTCATCCACCAATCTTTCATCCTCGCTCAAATTAATGGCGAAATCGTCGCTTTCTCGGTCCGAATCGCTCTCGCTGCTGGTGGCCATGATTGTAAACAATGTGAGGATGTGAGGAGCTCCACAACCCGGGACGTCTCGCGCACATCGTCTGCTACTTCCGGTAAAGGCAAGGCTTTTTTTTATTAGCGACTATGAGTTGCGAACTTGATCGTCGATGTTCTCTACTAAATGCTTTCAGCAAAAATATGGCAATATCGCGAAATGATCAAGTATGACACATAGAATGGACCTGCTATCCCCATTTAAATAATAAAATCTCATTTCAGTGGCCCTTTAATGTTATTTTTTCCCCTCCACTCACTGGCGCACTCTTGTGGACGTTAGAGGTAAATTATGAGCGTCCACGCCACGACCACTGTGGCAATTATTTGAATAATTGCCCCTTTTTTTATTTTTCAGTTTTAGTCAGACTATTTTGCGAACATCACTTATTAGCGTGAACTCATAAAAATGTCAAGTTACAAACCTAGCAATCCTGGAGTAAAAACAGACAAAATGATGGCATTAAGATGTCATAACTTTCATTTACTTAATGTTAGGTTTTCTTTCTCGACTCATTGGCGCACTCCTGTGGACGTTAGAGGTAATTTAGGAGCGGTACTACTGTGGCAATTATTTTAATCTTTTATTCATTTTTTGCTTTTAGTCAGACTAGTTTGATAACATAACTTATTAGCGTGGAGTCATAAAGCTGTCAAGTTATATGTGCAGCAATCATGGAGTAAAAACAGACAAATTGATGGCATTAAGATGTCATAACTTTCTTTTATTTATTGGTCGGTGTTCTTTCTCGACTCACTAGCGCACTCTTGTGGACGTTAGAGGTAAAGCAATTCAGGGAATTGTTGTCACCGTGGACATGACGACGTAGGCGATCCATCCATCCATCCATTTTCTACCGCTTATTCCCTTTCGGGGTCGCGGGGGGCGCTGGCGCCTATCTCAGCTACAATCGGGCGGAAGGCGATACAGTCGAAATGCAAAGTAAACATGAAAAAGTAAAGGAACAACATTAAAAATTTAATTCCTAATAAATGATCGACCAGTAACCGACTAATAGATAAAAATGCAGACGCGAAATTACAAAAAAAACCTAATTTTTAGAGAGGCAGTCCGTCATTTACTTCGCTAGATGGTGCCATTGAGTTAAATATGAGACATCTCCATTCCTACTATTTACTATAAACGTTTCTCAATTCTTATACTTTTTAAGTTGTATTTTCTCTTAACGATGGGAAAATATTACACAGGATACACATGGCGGCTTGCTCCTAATGCTTGTATAAAACAACACGGCAGTTTTGTTGTGTTTTAGACACATTGCTCGTCATATATTATTTTTAAGAATGGGAATTGAAACCAAACCCAAAAATGATAGGCTTATTAGAACGACACTTTGAAATGAAGAACAATTGGAAACCAAATTGCGATATCTACATCTAAACTTTCTTTTAAAATAAATTGTATATTTCGTATTTTTCCCCTCCGACAGGCGAGTCTGCAGTCTTGCCCTTTAAGGGCAACTTCCGGTTCCGGAATACAAGCGTTCCTTGTTTCTGCGGACTAATGATTTTCATTTTTGGTGTATAAAGTACAACACAAACGCATCTCCCCCCTAATCAGCACACCTCTAATTATAATAATTTGTCATTAATAAATATAAAAATGAAAACAAAAGATGGGGAAAAAAAGGCAAAACAAATGCATTTTGATTAAAGCAACAATATGTCAGTGGTGGGTCAACTATATGGATGCCTTTTAAAGCAAACAATTATGAAGACAATAACAATTTGTTTTAACTTTAAAACCTATTTCTCACATAGTAATATAAATATAAATAGTCTGTTCCAGAGTCAACCTGTGGATAATAAAATGATTAAGTGTGAATGTGAGTGATGTCTGTCTATCTGTGTTGGCCCTGTGATGAGATGGTGACTTGTCCAGGGTGTACACCGGCTTCCGCCCAAATGCAGCTGAGATAGGCTTCAGCACCCCCTGCCACCCCAAAAGGGAATAAGCGGTAGAAAATGGATGGCTGGATGAATAAATCTTTTTTTTTTTCCAATTCGCATGAATGAAACTATTATTGATTGACCAAAATATACACTGAGCCATTCAAATGCAGTTTGTTGACATCATTTTGACTTCTGACGAGGGAAAAACAAATGAGTTTTAAGTGAAAACATAACATCTGGAACTGATTTTTACAAACTCATTATAGATCAAGGAAATTCCCCCTGCTGTTACTCCATTATTCTGCACTGCTACTTATCGCTGCAAAGCACAGCATTAAATCAAGTCAGCCTGACTTTACTTGTTAAGACTTTGGAAACAATAACCAGGTTGCCATTTAGCTATTAGCAGGTGTATTTACTAAGACAGTGGCTCATTGACACTGTGTTTACTCGTACATGCCAGTTTTATTTACAAACCTCAAACGCAGTGAAGTTGTCACGTTGTGTAAATGGTAAATAAAAAGAGAATACCATGATTTGCAAATCTTTTTCAACTTATATTCAATTGAATAGACTGCAAAGACAAGACATTTAACGTTCGATTTGTTATTTTTTGCAAATATTAGCTCATTTGCAATTTGATGCCTGCAACATGTTTCAAAAAAGCTGGCACAAGTAGCAAAAAAGACTGAGAAGGTTGAGGAATGCTCATCAAAGAGTTATTTGGAACATCTCACAGGTGAGCAGGCTAATTGGGAACAGGCGGGTGCCACGATTGGGTATAAAAGCAGCTTCCATGAAATGCTCACTCATTCACAAACAAGGGGGGTCACCACTTTGTCAACAAATGCCTGAGCAAATTGACTAAGAACATCATTTCTCAACAAGGTATTGCAGCAAGGAATTTAGGGATTTTACCATCTACGCTCCGTTATGTCATCAAAAAGTTCAGAGAATCTGGAGAAATCACTGCACGTAAGCCATGATAATACACACCTTGGATCCCACAGGCGGTACTGCAGCAAAAAGCCACATCAGTGTGTAAAGGATATCACCACATGGGCTAGGAACACTTCAGAAAACCACTGTCAGTAATTACGGTTGGTCGCTACATCTGTAAGTGCAAATTAAAACTCTACTATGCAAAGCCAAAGCCATTTATCAACACCCAGAAACGTCGCCGGCCTTGCTCAACTAAGATGGACTGATGCAAAGTGGAAATGTTTTCTGTGGTCTGACGAGTCCACATTTCAAATTGTTTTTGGAAACTGTGGACGTCGTGTCTTCCAGACCAAAGAAGAAAAGAACCATCCGGACTGTTTTATCACTGCGAGGTCGAAAACCAACATTGAATGCCTGTGACTTTGGATCAAAAAGCGACATCGGTGTGTAAAGGATATCACAACATGGGCTCAGGAACACTTCAGTAAACCACTGTCAGTAACTACAGTTCGTCGCTACATCTGTAAGTGCAAGTTAAAACTCTGCTATGCAAAGCCAAACCCATTTATCAACAGCACCCAGAAACGCAGTCGGCTTGGCTCATCTAAGATGGACTGATGCAAAGTGGAAAAGTGTTCTGTGGTCTGACTAGTCCACATTTCAAATTATATTTGGAAACAGAGGACGTGGTGTCCTCCGGCACAAAGAGGGAAATAACCATCCAGATTGTTATAGGCGCAAAGTTCAAAAGCCAGCATCTGTGATGGTATGGGGGTGTATTAGTGCCCAAGGCATGGGTAACTTACACATCTGTGAAGGCACCATTAATGCTGAAAGGTCCATACAGGTTTTGGAGCAACATATGTTGTCATCCAAGCAACGTTATCATGGACGCCCCTGCTTATTTCAACAAGACAATGCCAAGGCACGTGTTTCAACAGTGTGGCTTCGTAGTAAAAGAGTGCGGGTACTTTCCTGGCCTGCCTGCAGTTTTCTGTGGTCTGACGAGTCCATATTTCAAATTTTTGGAGGAAACTGTGGACGTCGTTTCTTTCGGACCAAAGAAAAAAAGAACCATCCGGACTGTTTTATCACTGCAAGGCCGAAAACCAACATTGAATGCCTGTGACCTTGTATCAAAAAGCGACATCGGTGTATAAAGGATATCACCACTTGGACTCAAGAACACTTCAGAAAACCACTGTCAGTAATTACAGTTGGTCGCTACATCTGTAAGTGCAAATTAAAACTCTACTATGCAAAGCCAAAGCCATTTATCAACACCCAGAAACGTCGCCGGCTTTGCTCAACTAAGATGGACTGATGCAAAGTGGAAATGTTTTCTGTGGTCCGACGAGTCCACATTTCAAATAGTTTTTGGAAACTGTGGACGTCGTGTCTTCCAAACCAAAGAAGAAAAGAACCATCCGGACTGTTTTATCACTGCAAGGTCGAAAACCAACATCGAATTCCTGTGACCTTGGATCCCTCAGGCGGCACTGTATCAAAAAGCGACATCGGTGTGTAAAGGATATCACCACATGGGCTCAGGAACACTTCAGAAATCCACTGTCAGTAACTACAGTTGGTCGCTACATCTGAAAAAGAAAGTTAAAACTCTACCATGCAGAGCAAAATACATTTATCAACAACACCCAGAAACACAGCTGGCTTTGCTGGGCCTGAGCTAATCTAAGGTGGAAACATGTTTATTACTGCAATCGAAGAAAAATTTAGTCCTAAAATAAAATGTTGAACATACTAGACAACTTGTCTTTAGTAAGTAAACAAACAAAGACTCCTAATTAGTCTGCTGACGTATGCAGTAACATATTGTGTCATTTATACACCTATTACTTTATACACATTATGAGGGACAAACTGTAAAAATGAATTATGAATCTACTTGTTCATTTACTGTTAATATCTGGTTACTTTCTATTTTAACATGTTCTATCTACACTTCTGTTAAAATGTAATAATCACATATTCTTTTCTTTTTTGATACTTTACATTAGTTTTGGATGATACCACAAATTCGGGTATCGATCCGATACCTAGTAGTTACAGGATCATACATTGGTCATATTCAAATACCTCATGTGTCCAGGGACGTATTTCCTGAGTTTATGAATAAAAAAATAAAATATAATAAAATAAAAGTATTTATGTAATCATAGTAGTATCGGCTACGTACACTATAGTACTTGGTATCATTACAGTGGATGTATGGTGTAGATCCACCCATGACGTTGGTTTACATTGTGAAGTTGGTGAGCTATTGCATCCTCCTACGGTGTGTAGGGAAGGATGTTTATCTATTCCTCGTCCTCCAGTGATAATGGTACGTCTAAGGAACTTACTTTGTCACCATGGAGACAAGGATTAGTGATTTAGAATTAGCTAAAACAGTGCAGATTGCGGATGGACTTTAGCCGCTAACTAGCTCGTGAAGTTTTAAAGCAGCTCTTCCTGAGGGTGTATCAGTGTTATAACTTCACCTTTATCGTCAGTTTTTAAGCCAAAATGCTTCGGTTCTCCCTTTTCTGTCTACACGCTGTGTCTGCTTGTAAGTACTCTGTGTGTGTGCACTGCCGAACATGCTCCTCTGCTCGTAAAACCAGCAATGTCATGACGTGCCGACGGCGCGCCATCCGTCATGCCTGTAAAAAAAAAAATATGGCAAACTGGTATTTTTCATACAGAGTATAGTACCTTTATTGATTCATTAGTACCGCGATACTATACTAGTTACCGGTATACCTTACAACCTTAATGGTGAAAAATCACTGTACTGTATGTGACAGGTCCTGTAAATAAAGCCACCAATTAGTGTCCCAAGGACCTGATTGTGCAACACATGACAATCCCGCCATCGTACTCATCGAGTGTGCGGAGGGGGGGTGGGTGGAAATACCTTTAAAATTCCAACTTCTGCTCTCATAGGACATCTGTCTTTTAGGGGTGGGGGGGTGTCAGTCAGCGTGTTGCATAACTCCCCTCTCCACAACAGGAACATCTGCTACTATTTTTAGAAAACACACACACACACGCACGCACACACACACACACACACACACACACACACTGGTTATCATTTGGAAGCGGGAACAAATTATTGATCATGAGTTGTGGGGACCACCCTTTCCACAGGTTGTGGAGGCATAAAAAGATCATACATGTCTTTAAATCTCTGGATTGATGAAGTAATGTGCTGATCATACTTACTGGGGACCCTGGGCAAAAAGATTTTAAATAGTTCACGGGGACCAAATTTAAATCATTTTGCATGGGACACACAAATTTGTACGTGACTACTGAGGACCATTAAATAAAAAAAATAAAAACAGTTCAAGTTAAATACGGGCCCAGGATTAAAAATCACTTAGGCATCTACAGAATGGATCTGACTCTCATTTAAAAAGGATTCCCTTTAGGGGACCTGTTTTGTTTGTTTTGTCTCCATACTGTCAGAGATCCCCTAAAGGTGACTGTGTAAACAGAGTAATTACCCTATTAAGTAAGCATTGCCAGAACACACACACACACACACACACACACACACACACACACACGCAGGTTATTATTTGGAATTAGGACCAAGTTGTTGATCATGACTTGTGGGGACCACCCTTTCTACAGGTTGTGGAGGCATGAAAAAAATGAGGTAAAATGACCACTGCCCAGTTAGCTCATACACGTCTTTAAATCTCTGGATTGATGAAGTAATGTGCTGATCATACTTACTGGGGACCCTGGGGAAAAAAGAGTTAATATGGTTCATGGGGACAAAATTGAAATTATTTTGCATAATTCACACAAATTTGTATGTGACTACTGAGGACCATTAAAAAAAAAAGTTCAAGTTAAATATGGGCCAAGGATTTAAAAATCACTTAGGCATCTTCAGAATGGGTCTGACTCTCATTTAAAAAGGTTTCCCTTTAGGGGACCTCTTTATGTTGGTCCACATACCGTCAGAGGTCCCCTAAAGGTGACTGTGTAAACAGAGCGATGTCCCCATTAAGTAAGCATTGCCAGAACACACACACACCCACCCAGGTTATTATTTGGAATGTGGACAAAGTTGTTGATCATGACTTGTGGGGACCACCCTTTCTACAGGTTGTGGAGGCATAAACATTTTTAGGTAAAATGACCACTGCCCAGTTAGCTCATACACGTCTTGAAATCTCTGGATTGATGAAGTAATGTGCTGATCATACTTACTGGGGACCCTGGGGAAAAAGAGTTAATATGGTTCATGGGGACCAAATTTTCATAATCTTGCATAATTCACACACATTTGTACGTGACTACTGAGGACCATTAAAAAAAAAAAAGTTCATATTAAATATGACATGATCCTCAGAATACAGCACTACAGCTAGGCCAGGCAAGGCCACTTTATTTGTTCAGTCTATCACTTTTCATACATAAGGCAGACTCAAAGTGCTTCACAGACAACAAAGTGAAATGAAAGAAAATAAAAGCAAAATTAAAATGCAGACAATAAAAAGAAAACAGTGCGGACGTTAAAAGTTAAAAGATTAAGCTGAAAGCTAAGGTGCAGATAAAAAAACGTCAGTTTAGTTTTAAAAGTAGTCAGAGTTGGGGAAAGTCTGACATCTTCAGGAAGTTTATTCCAGCTGTCCTCTTATAGGAAGTTTCACCACTTAAAAGTTAAAGCAAATCCTGCAACTCCTGTGACATTACTGAAAACTGTTAATTAGCAGCAATGAAGTTGTCTGCAACTCGGAGAAGGACATACAATGGATCTGACTATCATTTAAAAAGGTTTCCCATTAGGGGACCTCTTTTTGTTGGTCCCCATACCGTCAGAGGTCCCCTAAAGGTGACTGTGTAAACAGAGCGATGCCCCCATTAAGTCAGCATTGCCAGAACACACACACACACACACACACACACACACACACACACACACACACACACACACACACACACACACACGCACACACACACACACACACGTGAAACCGCATCCTGCAAACACATCATCACTCTAATTGAGTCCAAGCAGACCCAAAATAGAATCAAAAAGACATGTTGATGCATTTTTTGGGGGGTGAAGATTAATTCCATCCAGCACTGTTGAGGAATTTTAACATTCTGCAGGGGGGGGGGGGGGGGGGGGTCATTCTTGGAAACATTTGTAATGAATGACACGTGTGTGTGTGTGTGTGTGTGCACGGAAAAGGAAGAAGAGCATCAGTGGGGGGGCCATGCAGGTCAAAACAACAAGACTGGGTTATTATAAATAAGACAACACTTGAACAGAGAGGAGAAAAACAGCACCTGTTTCCATTCATACTCTCCATAAAAGTACTTTCTGGGACCTGTGACAAGTTGTATTATGGAATGCACGTGTCAGCAAAGTCTAAACCAGCTGGTACCGGTATCAAAATGTATTTCGCTACTTTTCTAAATAAAGGGGACCACAAAAAATGGCATTATTGGCTTTATTTTAACAACAAATCTTAGGGTACATGAAACATATGTTTGTTATTGCAATTTAGTCCTTAAATAAAATGTTGAACATACTAGACAACTTGTCGTTTAGTAGTAAGTAAACAAACAAAGACTCCTAATTAGTCTGCTGACGTATTGTCATTTATTCACCTATTATTTTGTACACATTATAAAGGACAAACTGTAAAAATTTATTTTTTACTGTTAATAGATGCTTATTTTCCGTTTGAACATGTTCTATCTACACTTCTGTTAAAATGTAATAATCACTTATTCTGCTCTTCTTTGATACTTTACTATAGTTTTGGATGATACCACACATTTAGGTATCGATCCGATACCAAGTAGTTACAGGATCATACATTGGTCATACTCAAAGTCCTCATGTGCCCAGGGACGTATTTACTGACTTTATAAACATAATTTCAAGGGAAAAAGATTGTGTGACGATAAAAATATCGATGTAATCATAATAGTATCGTCAAGTGAAGTGAATTATATTTATATAGTGCTTTTCTCTACTGACTCAAAGCACTTTTACATAGTGAAACCCAACATCTACGTTACATTTAAAGCAGTGTGGGTGGCAGAGAGCAAGTGGGTAAAATGTTTTGCCCAAGGACACAACGGCAGTGACTAGGATGGCGGAGTGGGGATCAAACCTGGAATCCTCAAGTTGCTGGCACGGCTACTCTACCAACCGAGCTATACCGCCCGACGAGATACGCTCTTGTGTTTAAAAAAATCTGGCACAAGTGGCAAAAAAGATGTAGAATGTTGAGGAATGCTCATCAAATACTTATTTGGAACATCCCACAGGTGAACAAGGTAATAGGGAGCAGGTGGGTGCCATGATTGGGTATACAAACAGCTTCCATCAAATGCTCAGTCATTCACAAACAAGGTCGGGGCGAGAGTCACCACTTTGTCAACAAAGGCCTGAGCAAAATGTTAAAGAACAACATTTTTCAACCAGCTATTGCAAGGAAATTAGGGATTTCACCATCTACGCTCTGTAATATCATCATAAGGTTCAGAGAATCTGGAGAAATCACTGCACGTAAGCAGCTAAGCCCGTGATCTTGGGTCCCTCAGGCGGCACTTCATCAAAAAAGGGACATCAGTGTGTAAAGGATATCACCACATGGGCTCAGGAACACTTCAGAAACCCACTGTCAGTGACTAGAATTGGTCGCTACATCTTCATCGATTGATTGAAACTTTTATTTTTAGATTGCACAGTTCAGTACATATTCCGTACAATTGACCACTTAATTAATTGACTCAGGGATGTTTCCCGGAAGACTTAGTGCTGCAAGGGGTTCTGGGTATTTGTTCTGTTGTGTTACGGTGCGGATCTTCACCCGAAATGTGTTTGTCATTCTTGTTTGGTGTGGGTTCACAGTGTGGCGCATATTTGTAACAGTGCTAAAGTTGTTTATACGGCCACCCTAAGTGTGACCTGTATGGCTGTTGACCAAGTATGGATTGCATTCACTTGTGCGTGTGTGTGTGTGTGTGTGCGTGTGTGTAAAAGCCACAAATATTATGTGACACGCTGTTAGTATGGAGGAAAAGCGGACGTGACGACAGGTTGTAGAGAACGCCAAAGGCACTGCCTTAAATGCACGTCCCCAATATAGTTGTCCAGGTGGAAATCGGTAGACATTCGGGAGAACGGTTGCCCCGGGAGATTTTCAGGTGGGGCACTGAACTTCGGGAGTCTACCGGGAAAATTAGGAGGCTTGGCAAGTATGAGTATGAGCGGTAAATGCGGTGTTACAGCGGCACCAACGCTGTATAACACCGGCGGGCCAGCTCTAATGCTAAATTGATATTGCCTCAAGGGCCAAATTAAATTACACGGCGGGCCAGATTTGGCCTGCGGGCCAGAGTTTGACACCCATGACTTAAATGGTAACACCCGAATACGTTTTTCAACTTGTTTAAGTCAAGGTCCATGTAAATCAATTCATGGTAGTGTGTTGCAATTACAATTCATCTGTAAGTGTAAGTTAAAACTCTACTATGTAAAGCCAAAGCCATTTATCAACAACACCCAGAAACAACGCCGGCTTCGCTGGGCCCGAGCTCATCAAAGTGAAAAAGTGTTCTGTGGTCTGACGAGTCCACATTTCAAATTGTTTTTGGAAACTGTGAACGTTGTGTCCTCCAGAACAAAAAGGAAAAGAACCATCCGGATTGTTCTCGGCGCAAAGTTAAACAGCCAGCATGTGTGATGGTATGGGGGTGTATTAGTGCCCAAAGGCAAGGGGTAACTTACACATCTGGGAAGGCACCAATAATGCTGTTTTGGAGCAACATATGTTGTCATCCAAGCAACGTTATCATGGACGCCCCTGCTTATTTCAGCAAGACAATGCCAAGCCACGTGTTACAACAGCGTGGCTTCGGAGTAAAAGAGTGCGGGTACTAGACTGGCCTGCCTGTAGTCCAGACCTCTCTCTCATTGAAAATGTGTGGCGCAATATGAAGCCTACAATATGAGAAGGAAGACTGTTGAACAACTTAAGCAGTACATCAAGCAAGAATGGGAAAGAACTCCACCTGAAAAGCTTCAAAAATGTGTCTCCTCAGTTCAGAAATGATATGCGGCCAAATGTGCCGGTTCGTTACGTGCAATGTTTGGCCGTACGTCAAAAAGCACTGTACTGGATAGCAGACGCCCGCCAGTCAGTCCATGTGGGATTTCAGGTTGCATGGTCCAATCTGCGCTGTTTAATATTTGTAGCCTAAAAAGGTTCCCCTGTGGGTTTGAAGTGGCTCCGTGTTTACGGGAGAGACAGCACACGGGGTCAAAGGTTACATTCATCAAGGGCTCTGACAAATAACGAAAACAAAAGCACTGCACTACGAGGGAGACACTTTCCCAGGAAAATTCCTTGAAACTAAACAGTGTCATATATCTGCCTCGGATTGTGGAGTCAAAAAAGATGGAATTGACCATGAATGCATCATTAAAGCCTGTATTTAATTTATAATGGCATATAGCCATTTTTTTTTTAATTAGTGCCGTGTCACAGAACACTGACAGTTGTGGCTGTAGACAACCTCCTATCAAATCCACAGGATGGCAGTAGCTGCATTTAAAATATGTCAGCATCCTGCAGCTTGATCTCCCTCTCGATCCACTTCAAAACGGTGTTAGCGCTAATCAACTGCTGGTGTACAACGAACTCAATAGCGGTACTAATGCTGACTGAGCAACTTTTTCTTTACCGCTGTTACATTTGTTTTGTTGCTGCTCTCAAACTTGTCACTAAATGACCAAGTCTTTAATCAGCACTTTTTTTTTTTTTTTTTACTTTCCACTTTCTCATGCACTCCAAATCATTATGACAGTTAAATATTTCATTGATGTCAATAGTAAGTTTCCAGTTATGGAAATGTAAGCTTTACAGAAATGCCGCATTCTATGTTTTGTACAAAAAAATTACAGTAAAGCCACATTTGTCAATGCAAACAAGTATTAAATATTTAAGTGCTAATTTTTTACAGTCACCAAGGCAGAAGAGTATTATAGAGTATGCACGAACAAACACATTTAGTGCAGTCCAAACTTTTTCCACTGAGGGTGGCACACTGAAAAATGAAAGGATGCGGGGGGGCATTTAGATATGTTTCATTTAATCAAATGTGAGCATTAGGGCTACGCTCAATTTTGGTGAACATTAAAAGTCCGAGGAACCCCAAAGAGGTAAAGTTATTAAATTGTTAAAAACAAGTCTGATATATGTACACGCATGCACGCACACACACACATATATATATTAATCCATCCATTTTCTACCACTTATTCCCTTCAGGGTTGCGTGGGATGCTGGAGCCTATCTCAGCTACAATCGAGCAGAAGGCGAGGTACATATGTATTAATGTTCACCAAAATTAGGCGAAGCCCTAATGGTTAAATATATATATATATATATATATATTAGGGCTGGGCAATGATTAAAAATTTTAAACGAAGTTAATCACACTATTTCTCCGATTAATCGCGATTAACTGCATTGTATACGCAAAGCCCAATAATGAATTCAAAAGTAGTGTGTAGTGCACCTTTATTGGAATATTCTCCCACATGAACAAAAGCGCCAAAACATTTGTTGTGCAAACACAATTTAAATCAGTCCTTGTTAAACAGTAGCAGTTAAATAGCATATTTTATGAAAATCAACTCAAAAAATGTAAATACAAACATTTAAGCTTATTTCCACTGCCAGGGTATTTAAGTTATCCTGTTTGTTATGGAAAATAATCTACATACAAATCTCTGAGCCACAATCATAACATCTGAACAGGCAATTTCTGAGGTAACAGCAGAATTTATTTTTTTTATCAGGGATCTTATGTTTAAAAAACCTGTATTATAGGTAGTGGGCTGTTTTAGCGAATTTTTGATCAAATTATCCGTAGTAGCAATATTAATAATGTTGTGTTTATTCTGCGTAGTGCACTTAAAATAATTATGACCATATCTAGGAATTGATATGATGGGAATTTTCCGATTGTTTGCTTGGTGCTTTGATAAACTGAATGCATATACATGGTACTATATTGTGATGTTATGAGCCAGGGAAAAAAAGAACCACCCTACCGAGCATGCAACAGGAGTGACGAGCATGCGCGGTAGGCCGGTATAGGTTGTGTCGCCATGACGGCATCTTGTATGTTGTGATATGCACGCTCTGAAAGCAAAAGTTAAGAACTCAGCCAACACTCCTTGTCTGCATTATTCATAAATAAACAGACAACACATATACTCCGCTGCTTCACAGGCCGCTGGATGTAGCCGGCAAAGTATTCCCATGCTAGTTAGCCGGTCTAGCAAGCACGCCTCATTCAGTCCAAAACGGCCCGATCTATCCACATTCAGAATAGTCTGGCGGTCGTAAGTGATCCCGGAGTGACCACGCTGTAAGCCAGCCATGAAATTTGCAGAATTGTCCGGTATTTTTGCCAAATGTTCCATCTTTACCAAGAGCCCCTCGACGCCGAAGCCCGTCCGGGCGACGCCATCTTGTTAAGAAAAGGCGTTAACAAAATAAAAGCATGTAAACAACATACGCAAATGTGCAATAAAATAATTGTTGGCGTTAATAGATTGATGAGTTAACTCGGAATTAACACATTAATTTGCCCATCCCTAATATATATATATGTATATATATATATATATATATATATATGCACATAGGGATGATGTTTGATAAGAAAGTATCGAGTTCAAGCCTATTATCGAATCCTCTTATCGAACCGATTCCTTATCGATTCTCTTATCGAGTCCAGATAGGTTGTTGTACATGGAAAAAAAAAACAATATTTTTTTTAACAAAAGCTCACTTTTATTATATAAGAAAAAAATACAATCTAATAAATATTGACTCTTACCCCCCTAAAAAAATAAAATAAATAAATATTGACTGTTGTTACCCAAAGTATATTAAGTGGCATTTTTCAGAAAAACAAATATATACATCTATCCATCCATTTTCTACCGCTTATTCCCTTTCGGGGTCGCGGGGGGCGCTGGCACCTATCTCAGCTACAATCGGGCGGAAGGCGGGGTACACCCTGGACAAGTCGCCACCTCATCGCAGGGCCAACACAGATAGACAGACAGTAACACAAAAACAACCTGTCTCTGTGATCACTATAGGTGTATAAATAATAATATAGTGTTAAATAAAATCAGTCCCTTGGGCACAAAACTATATAATGCAGCTCTCCAAAAAGTGCCCTTCTGCTACGATTTGACATAACTGTTTGTTATGATGCTTTGACATTTTTGCACTTTATTTCTTTATTAAAAGAAAATTCTATGAAGAGAAAAGTTGTTTGCAAATGTGGTTACAACGCTAAAATATGAAAAGTTAATGCTAAAAAAAGAAATACACTGAGTTAACATTATTTCTTTATGAGCTAGGGCAGGGGTAGGGAACCTATGGCTCGGGAGCCAGATGTGGCTCTTTGGATGACTGCATCCGGCTCTCAGGTAAATTTGAGCTGACTCTGCTTAACACGATAAATAATGAATAATTCCACTTGTAATCAGTGTTAAAAATGATGTTCAAAATATAAAACATCCTCGTGCATTTTTAATCCATCCATCCGTTTTCTACCGCACCTGTTCAAGAAGTTGCGTTGATGGTAAGAAGTTATTTATTTATTATTGGTTAGTGTGGGGCTTGCCCTCCTGGGGGTTCTTCAGAACACCAGGAACCGACATGAGACCCTGTTTCAGGGTTACAATATTGTTTCATTTTTCAATAAGTCTCTCAGTTGCTTTCCAGCAATTGTCTTTTTCTCTTTCGTTGTGGCTCGCGCTCTGGCTCCAGCACCAACCCCGTCTCTCCTCCTGGCTGCTGCTTATAACATAGCGACAGGTGATTAGGTAACGAGGTCCAAGTGGGCCGTCTACGCACCTGTCGCTGATTTCGGGGCCGGTCCTGGCAACACCCCGCTTTGCTGCAGGCCACGCCCCCTCCACAGTTAGCTTCAGAATAAAAATGTTATTACAAAGAATAATAGACCTATTATACTCTAGAAATGTTAGTCTTACTTAAAAATGCACGCGTTTAGTTTTGTTCAGGGTCAAAAAAATATTATAAGGCTCTTACGGAAATGCATTTTAAAATATTTGGCTTCTTGGCTCTCTCAGCCAAAAAGGTTCCCGACCACTGAGCTAGGGAATATAACAACTACACTACCCAGCATGCAATGGGAGTGACGAGCATGCGCGGTAGCCCCGAAAAGTGTTGTTGCATGTCGTCACCCGGCAGTAAACGTCAAGAACTCAGGCAACACGCCTCGTCTGCATTATTTATAATTAGACTGACAACACATATAGTGTGATTTTGCTTTGTTTACAAGGAAAGAAAAACAAAAGTTTAAAAAAGGGGATATGTTGTATATATTTGTATGTGCTGCGTTGCGACAGCTGCCGTAAAGGAGGTGCGTTGCTAGCCTGGTTGCTATGTTTCCGGTTGGTCGTAAAGTCTTGGTCATGTGTTTGTACCCTGCTCAAATCTCTCATTAAAGTTATTCATTGGATTATGTCTTTTGTTTTGAACTTTATTACACCTTGGAGCGCTTTTTCCCGTCCGTTGTTTTCCTGCTTTCGCTATCTGCGCCTAATGACTGAGCTACGTGACGTCGTTTCTTGTGATGTCTCACGGAGCAATTCAGGTTGAGACGGATTCGAATAAAGAACCAACTCTTTTTATTTACTATAGTGGTCTCGTAACGGGTACCGGTTATCAAAAAGGGGTTCGAGTCCGAGGACTCGGTTCTTTTCTTATCGAACAACTGGGAAAACCGGTTTCGAGTATCATCCCTATTTATATATATATATATATATATATATATATATATATATATATATATATATATATATATATATGTATATATCCCGTTTCCATATGAGTTGGGAAATTGTGTTCGACGTAAATATAAACGGAATACAATGATTTGCAAATCATTTTCCACCCATATTCAGTTGAATATGATACAAAAACATATTTGATGTTCAAACACAAACATTTTTTTTTGCAGATAATCATTAACTTTAGAATTTAATGCCAGGAACAAGTTACAAAGAAGTTGGTAGAGGTGGCAATAAATACTGGTAAAGTTGAAGAATGCTCATCAAACACTTATTTAAAACATCCCACAGTTGTGCAGGCTAATTGGGAACAGGTGGGTGCCATGATTGGGTATAAAAGCAGCTTCCATGAAATGCTAAGTAATTCACAAACAAGGATGGGGCGATGGTCACCACTTTGTAAGCAAATTGTCGAACAGTTTTAGAACAACATTTCTCAACAAGCTATTGCAAAGAAATTAGGGATTTTACCATCTACGGTCCGTAAAAATCATCAAAAGGTTCAGAGAATCTGGAGAAATCACTGCACGTAAGCAATGATATCACAGACCTTTGATCCCTCAGGGGGTACTGCATCAAAAACTGACAGTGTGTAAAGGATATCACCACATGGGCTCAGGAACACTTCAGAAAACCACTGTCAGTAACTACGGTTGGTCGCTACATCTGTAAGTGCAAGTTAAAACTCTACTATGCAAAGCCAAACCCATTTATCAAAAATACCCAGAAACGCCGCTGGCTTCGCTGGGCCCGAGCTCATCTAAGATGGACTGATGCAAAGTGGAAAAGTGTTCTGTGGTCTGACGAGTCCACATTTCAAATTATATTTGGAAACAGAGGACGTGGTGTCCTCCGGCACAAAGAGGAAAATAACCATCCAGATTGTTATAGGCGCAAAGTTCAAAAGCCAGCATCTGTGATGGTATGGGGGTGTATTAGTACCCAAGGCATGGGTAACTTACACATCTGTGAAGGCACCATTAATGCTGAAAGGACCATACAGGTTTTGGAGCAACATATGTTGTCATCCAAGCAACGTTATCATGGACGCCCCTGCTTATTTCAACAAGACAATGCCAAGCCACGTGTTTCAACTGTGTGGCTTCGTAGTAAAAGAGTGCGGGTACTTTCCTGGCCTGCCTGCAGTCCAGACCTGTCTCCCATCGAAAATGTGTGGAGCATTATTAAGCCTAAAATACGACAGCGGAGACCCCGGACTGTTGAACGACTGAAGCTCTACATAAAACAAGAATGGGAAAGAATTCCACTTTCAAAGCTTCAACAATTAGTTTACTCAGTTCCCAAACATTTATTGAGTGTTGTTAAAAGAAAAGGTGATGTAACACAGTGGTGAACATGCCCTTTCCCAACTACTTTGGCACGTGTTGCAGCCATGAAATTCTAAGTTAATTATTTGCAAAAAAAAAAAAAAAAAGTTTATGAGTTTGAACATCAAATATCTTGTCTTTGTAGTGCATTCAATTGAATATAGGTTGAAAAGGATTTGATAATAATTGTATTCCGTTTATATTTACATCTAACACAATTTCCCAACTCATATGGAAACGGGGTCTGTATATAATAATCTATCCATCCTTTTTTCTACCGCTTATTCCCTTCAGGGTCGCGGGGGATGCTGGAAGGCGGGGTACATATATATTAATGTTCACCAAAATTAGGCGAAGCCCTAATGGTTATATATATATATATATATATATATATATATATATCTTGATGGGATTATCCAGAGAATAGTGCTCGATACCGTGGTAGAGCGCAATATGTATGTGTGGGAAAAATCACAAGACTACTTCATCTCTACAGAACTGTTTCATGAGGGGTTCCCTCAATCATCATGAGGGGTTCCCTCAAAATCTCCTGATGATTGAGGGAACCCCTCATGAAACAGTTCTGTAGAGATGAAGTAGTCTTGAGATTTTTCCCACACTTACATACATATTATATATATATATATACACACACACACACAAATACACATTTTTATACATATATGAATATATAAGTGTATATATATATATATATACCCACACACAAATATATAAATTTTTATACGTATATAAATATATAACCATCCATTTTCTACCACTTAAGTGTGTATACACACACACACACACATACATTTTTATACATGTATAAATATAAATATACACATCTGTATAAATATGTGTGTGTGTATATATATATAAAAAACCATTAGGGCTTCGCTTAATTTTGGTGAACATTAATACAGCCCTCAGGTTGCTGGTACGGCCACTCTCCCAACTGCGCCACATATTGGTATTAGTGTTCCTGGAAAAAAAGGGACCCAAACACACATACTGTACAGCTTTTTACAGCTATATGTGTACATATCATTTATACACACATACACATTGGCCCGCCCAGACACTTTTTTTCCCTCTCAATGTAACCCCCAAGTCCAAATATTTGCCCAGATCTGTACTAGAGGGACAATAAAAAAAGCCCAATAGAGTTAAAAACAGACATGGGATAACGTCCAGTGGACATGCAGAGGGTTTTATCTGTTGGACTATTTTAGTTAAGTCACTGGCTCAAAGCACTGGAAGGCAGGAAGACATGTTTCCACCGAGACTACAGCAGCAGGAAGGGACAATCTACTCATGGATCTTTTCTCTGTGAAAAATGCCCAAAACTGTTCACAGAGTAGAAGAACAGTTGGAGTTCAGTAGACCAATAGGCGAGTTCACGGTGTTAAATAGCACCTGTGCTTTGTGGCTACTGTTAGACGCAAAGTTAGGAAAATAGCTGCTTTTTGCTATTTTGACAGCCCTTTTATATTCGACTAGACTGTCTCTTAATATTTGTAGAGACACGTGGACACTCACGTCTGAGCTGGCGGATTCGGAAACAATGATGCAGTTTGCGGTAACACCACACAAGTGTGGTGTTTCGGGTCTGTGGGACCCCTTTTCTTTTTTTGTTAAATTAAAAATTATATAATTAATTAATTTTTCAAACTGAGACTCACCGGCTTTGGCTCATTTTCTGTGAAGAACATATATCAGAATAAATATTTAATGATCACACACCATACACATTTCTATTACATATAAGATGTCCGGGTCCACTGGACCTGGGGCTAATAGAAGTGTGGAAATTGATGTTCTGTCTACCACACTTACCCACCGCTGCTTATGTGCAGTGATTTCTCCAGATTCTCTGAACCTTTTGATGATATCACGGACCGTAGATGGTGAAATACCTAAATTCCTTGCAATAGCTGGTTGAGAAATGTTGTTCTTAAACAATTTGCTCAGGCATTTGTTGACAAAGTGGTGACCCCTACCCCGTCCTTTTACCCCCTGAAGTTTTACAGAGCCCATGTGGTGATATCCTTTACACACTGATGTCGCTTTTTGATGCAGTACCGCCTGAGGGATCGAAGGTCAAGGGTTTAGTCGCTTACATGCAGTGATTTATCCAGACTCTCTGTACCTTGTGATATCACGAACCGTAGATGGTAAAATCCCTAAATTCCTTGCAACAGCTGGTTGAGAAATGTTGTTCTTAAACAATTTGCCCATCCATTTGTTGACAAAGTGGTGACCCTCACCCCATCCTCATTGTGAATGACTGAGCATTCCATGGAAGCTGCTTTTATAGCTAATCATGACACCCACCTGTTCCCAATTAGCCTGTTCCCCTGTGGGATGTTCCAAATAAGTCTTTGATGAGCATTCCTCAACTTTCTCACTCTTTTTTGCCACTTGTTCCAGCTTTTTTGAAACATGTTGCAGGCATCAAATTCCAAAAGAGCTAATATTTGCAAAAAATAAAGTTCTCCAGTTCAAACGTTAAATATTTTGTCTTTGCAGTCCATTCAATTGAATATACGTTGAAAAGGATTTGCAAATCATTGTATTCTCTTTTTATTTACCATTTACACAACTTGACAACTTCACTGCTTTTGGGTTTTGTAACATTACACATTATACAATAATGTACAATGAATGGTACGGATATCGTATCAGAATAATATCGGTATCTGCCAATAATAGTAATTGTCTATTGTGAGCAAACTGTGGCGCTGAATTTCCCCTATGATGCAGGTACGCTCCTAGTAATAGAAAGGCCAAAAACAACAGATACATAATATACTCTGTTCCCTCAGCTGTTGTTTTTATAAATGAGCTCCTTAAACAAGCTTAGCTGCTATGTAGTCACTTTAGTGGGATGCCACGTTTGATTAGTTTTTATTGTATTACAAATGTTTTTAGGTTTTAAGGTTTATTCAGGTGCACTGAAGAGGAGGCTACGCCGGATAGTCGAACCTCGGATTCAGGAGGAACAGTGTGGTTTTCGTCCTGGTCGTGGAACTGTGGACCAGCTCTATACTCTCGGCAGGGTTCTTGAGGGTGCATGGGAGTTTGCCCAACCAGTCTACATGTGCTTTGTGGACTTGGAGAAGGCATTCGACCGTGTCCCTCGGGAAGTCCTGTGGGGAGTGCTCAGAGAGTATGGGGTATCGGACTGTCTTATTGTAGCGGTCCGCTCCCTGTACGATCAGTGCCAGAGCTTAGTCCGCATTAATATGTGTTCGCAGTAAGTCGAACACATTTCCAGTGAGGGTTGGACTCCGCCAAGGCTGTCCTTTGTCACCGATTCTGTTCATAACTTTTATGGACAGAATTTCTAGGCGCAGTCAAGGCGTTGAGGGGTTCCGGTTTGGTGACCGCAGGATTAGGTCTCTGCTTTTTGCAGATGATGTGGCCCTGATGGCTTCATCTGACCGGGATCTTCAGCTCTCACTGGATCGGTTTGCAGCCGAGTGTGAAGCGACCGGAATGAGAATCAGCAACTCCAAGTCCGAGTCCATGGTTCTCGCCCGGAAAAGGGTGGAATGCCATCTCCGGGTTGGGGAGGAGACCCTGCCCCAAGTGGAGGAGTTCAAGTACCTAGGAGTCTTGTTCACGAGTGGGGGAAGAGTGGATCGGTGCGGCGTCTTCAGTAATGCGGACGTTGTACCGATCCGTTGTGGTGAAGAAGGAGCTGAGCCGGAAGGCAAAGCTCTCAATTTACCGGTCGATCTACGTTCCCATCCTCACCTATGGTCATGAGCTTTGGGTCATGACCGAAAGGATAAGATCACGGGTACAAGCGGCCGAAATGAGTTTCCTCCGCCGTGTGGCGGGGCTCTCCCTTAGAGATAGGGTGAGAAGCTCTGCCATCCGGGAGGAACTCAAAGTAAAGCCGCTGCTCCTCCACATCGAGAGGAGCCAGATGAGGGGGTTCGGGCATTTGGTCAGGATGCCACCCGAACGCCTCCCTAGGGAGGTGTTTAGGGCACGTCCAACCGGTAGGAGGCCACGGGGAAGACCCAGGACACGTTGGGAAGAATATGTCTCCCGGCTGGCCTGGGAACAGCTCGGGATCCCCCGGGAAGAGCTAGACGAAGTGGCTGGGGAAAGGGAAGTCCGGGTTTCCCTGCTTAGGCTGTTTCCCCCGCGACCCGACCTCGGATAAGCGGAAGATGGATGGATGGATGGATGGACAAATGTTTTTAGCTTTATGATGGTTTGTTTGTTGTATGTATTTTATGTATTTGTACCTTGTTTTTACTGTTGTACTCGTTTTTACAGTTATACCTCGTTTTTACCGTTGTACCTCGTTTTTACCGTTGTACCTCGTTTTTACTGTTGTACCTTGTTTTTAAGGACTACTGCTGCAAACCAAATTGGCCCTCGGGGACAATAAAGATTTTCTAAGTCTAAGTCCAGGGATCAATCAAGTACTTTCTATTCTATTCAATGTTCTAATATCGGAAGTGATATCAGGGGTCACACTTTTGATGATTAAATATTTTGTATTTCTATAATGTTTTGTATATTGTACAGGATTGCTTATTCTTTTTATTGGATAGTAGTCTGTACATTTCAATTGTTAGTTTTTCCTTAATTACCTCTTGTGTTATTTATTTTTACCCCACTACCGCACCTTAAGTTGGAGCCCTTAATGTCATTATATGCAAATATAATGACAATAAAGTCCATTCTATTCTATTAAAATGATTTCTTAAAATAGTTGTTGAACTGTGAGGATGTGCAGTCAGGGAAGTGTGGAGGATGTCGTGTCACTTTATGATTTAAGATTCTCCTGGTGTTATTTCACAGGGAAATACGTCCTGATTAGGCTCAAGACAGGAAAGGTACAAGGATGGCCCTTCGTGACTTCGGCTGGATGGAAAATTACTGTTGCTAACACCGGTCTGTTGTTTTGTTGCCCGTTGGAAAATAAGAGACTGTCAAGACCCCCGCCCACCCCTCTATTCCCACCAACGTCCTTCCCGCGTGTCTGAAAATAGTGCGCATTGATGCGTGCGTTCGGGTGCTGACCTCCTGCCAGAACACTTGGGGACCCTTGAGGAGGGGGGGGGGACTCGTCAGACACACCCAGTGCCAGTAACCAGGGGGCACCGTTCTCCCATAGAGGCGCCCTGCAGTCGGGACCACCGTGATTAAGAGTTCCTTCCTTTCCGCAGGGAGGGGACATCAGACATGCTGCCGGCACCTTGTCCCGAGCGGGAAATGTCTCACCGTCCGAAGCGTAGTACAGCACATTCCTGTCCAAAGTACACAACTTTCATGAATGAGAGTAGTGCATCAACAGGAAGGTCATTCTTCCTCGTGCCAGCGCTTCCAGTGATGGCCATGCGGCCATTGTTGCAACCTCTGACCTCGTCACTACCAACGTCCTCAGGAATGGAAGCAAATGAATCATTAGGACTTTGTACCGCAACAATAGCATGTCGCACACAATTGTTGAAGTATAAAGAAATATTAATTGGATGAAAACGGTAGCGGTATACCAGACAAGTTGCTTTTGCATAATATTGCGAAACAAAATGTACTAAAGTACAATTTTTCCAAGTTCCCAAGAAATTCCAGGATTTTCCAAAGCCCTATCCCCACCCTTTTTTCTAGCGACTACTTATTTTTATTGACATCAAGTATCAGACATTCCTATCCATTACATCATATACAGTATCTGTTGTCTGCCCTAAATGTCAAAATATTTTTTTTTATATCCCAACAATACCACCCACCCCCCCAGAAAAAGAGACAGCAGAAAAAAAATACAGTATGTACAAATACATCAATTAAATAAACAGACAAGATAAATAATAATATAGTAATAATAATAATAAACACAAATAATAATAAAAAAAAACAGATTCATATACACATACAAACATATACATACATACTAGGGGTGTAGGAAAAAAATCGATTCAAATTTGAATCGCGATTCTCACGTTGTGCGATTCAGAATAAATTCTCATTTTTTAAACATTTTTTTTTTTCAATACACAGCAATACCATATCAATGCAATACAATTCCAAAACCAAACCTGACCCAGCAACACTCAGAACTGCAATAAACAGAGCAATTGAGAGAAGACACAAACACGACATAGAACAAACCAAAAGTAGTGAAACAAAAATGATTATCAACAACAGCATCAATATTAGTTATAATTTCAGCATAGCAGTGATTAAAAATCCCCCATTGACATTATCATTAGACATTTATAAAAAAAAAAAAGAACAATAGTGTCACAGTGGCTTACACTTTCATCGCATCTCATAAGCTTGACAACACACTGTGTCCAATTTTTTCACAAAGATAAAATAAGTCATATTTTTGGTTCGTTTAATAGTTAAAACAAATTTACATTATTGCAATCAGTTGATAAAACATTGTCCTTTATCATTATAAAAGCTTTTTAAAAAAAATCTACTACTCTGCTAGCATGTCAGCAGGCTGGGGTAGATCCTAATGAAATCCTATGTATTGAATGAATACAGAATCGTTTTGAATTGGAAAAATATTGTTTTTGAATCGAGAATCGAGTTGAATCAAAAAAAAAAATCAATACATAATCGAATCGCGACCCCAAGAATCGGTATTTAATCAAATCGTGGGACACCCAAAGATTCGCAGCCCTAACACAGACAGACAGAGTATATATATAAATACATACATGTATATATACACATATACATACACATACATATATATACACATATATACATACATACATATATACATGCATATACATATATATAGACATACATATATACATACATATATATATATATACATACATATATATATAAAAATACATATATACATACATATGTATACATATATATATATACATACATATGTATATATATATATATATATACATATTTATATATATATATATACATATATATATATACATATTTATATATATATATATACATATATATATATATATATACATATTTATATATATATATATACATATTTATATATACATACATACATACAAACCCCGTTTCCATTTGAGTTGGGAAATTGTGTTAGATGTAAATATAAACAGAATACAATGATTTGGAAATCCTTTTCAACCCATATTCAATTGAATGCACTACAAAGACAACATATTTGATGTTCAAACTCATAAACTTTATGTTTTTTTTGCAAATAATAATTAACTTAGAATTTCATGGCTGCAACACGTGCCAAAGTGGTTTGGAAAGGGCATGTTCACCACTGTGTTAAATCACTTTTTCTTTTAAGAACACTCAATAAACGTTAAGGAACTGAGGAAACTAATTGTTGAAGCTTTGAAAGTTGAATTCTTTCCCATTCTTGTTTTACGTAGAGCTTCAGTCTTTCAACAGTCCGGGGTCTCCGCTGTCGTATTTTACGCATCATAATGCGCCACACATTTTCGATGGGAGACAGATCTGGACTGCAGGCAGGCCAGGAAAGTACCTGCAGTCTTTTACTATGAAGCCACGCTGTTGTAACACGTGGCTTGGCATTGTCTTACTGAAATAAGCAGGGGCGTCCATGATAACGTTGCTTGGATGACAACATATGTTGCTCCAAAACCTGTATGGACCTTTCAGCAATAATGGTGCCTTCACAGATGTGTAAGTTACCCATGCCTTGGGCACTAATACACCCCCATACCATCACAGACACCACATCCACTGTTTCCAAATATAATTTGAAAAGTGGACTCCTCAGACCACAGACCACTTTTCCACTTTGCATCAGTCCATCTTAGATGAGCTCGGGCCCAGCGAAGCTGTCGGCGTTTCATGGTGTTGTTGGTAAATGGGTTTGGTTTTGCATAGTAGAGTTTTAACTTGCACTTACAGATGTAGCAACCAACTGTAGTTACTGACAGTGGTTTTCTGAAGCGTTCCTGAGCCCATGTGGTGATATCCTTTACACACTGATGTCGTTTTTTGATGCAGTACCCCCTGAGGGATTAAAGGTCCGTAATATCATCGGTTACGTGCAGTGATATCTCCAGATTCTCTGAAACTTTTGATGATTTTACGGACCGTAGATGGTAAAATCCTTAAATTCCTTGCAATAGCTCGTTGAGAAATGTTGTTCTAAAACTGTTCGACAATTTGCTTACAAAGTGGTGACCCTCGCCCCATCCTTGTTTGTGAATTACTTAGCATTTCATGGAAGCTGCTTTTATACCCAATCATGGCACCCGCCTGTTCCCAATTAGCCTGCACACCTGTGGGATGTTCCATATAAGTGTTTGATGAGCATTCATCAACTTTATCAGTATTTATTGCCAGCTTTCCCAACTTCTTCGTCACGTGTTGCTGGCATTAAATTATAAAGTTAATGATTATTTGCACACAAAAAAAGGTTTATGAGTTTGAATATCAAATATATTGTCTTTGTAGCATATTCAATTGAATATGGGTTGAAAAGGATTTGCAAATCATTGTATTCAGTTTATATTTACATCTAAAACAATTTCTCAACTCATATGGAAACGGGGTTTGCACATACATATACATGTATACAGACATAGACATACATAAATATATATACACATACATATATTATTTACTTTTTTCTTTAAATTGATCTCAACTCTGTACACTGGTGCTGGAATTTTAATTTTCCTGAAGGAACTCTCCTGAAGGAATCAATAAAGTACTATCTATCTATCTATCTATATATATTAGGGGTGTGGGAAAAATCGATTCGAATACGAATTGCGATTCTCACTATGTGCTATTCAGAATCAATTCTCATTTTAAAAAAAAAATATTTTTTTAAAATCAATCCAACAAAACAATACACAGCAATACCATAACAATGCAATACAATTCCAAAACCAAACCTGACAAAACAACACTCAGAACACAACACAGAACAAACCAAAAGTAGTGAAACAAAAATGAATATTATCAACAACAGTATCGATATTAGTTATAATTTCAGCATAGAAGTGATTAAAAATCCCTCATTGACATTATCATTAGACATTTATAAAAAAAGAAAAAAAAAAGAACAATAGTGTCACAGTGGCTTACACTTGCATTGGATCTCATAAGCTTGACAACGCACTGTGTCCAATGTTTTCACAAAGATAAAATAAGTCGTATTTTTGTTTCATTTAATAGTAAAACAAATTTACAATATTGCAATCAGTTGATAAAAAAGGGTCCTTTACAATTATAAAAGCTTTTAAAAAAAAATCTACTACTTTGTTAGCATGTCAGCAGACTGGGGCAGATCCTGCTGAAATCCTATGTATTGAATGAATACAGAATCCTTTTGAATAGGAAAAATATCGTTTTTGAATCGAGAATCGCGTTGAATCGAAAAAAATCGATGTATAATATATAATTTCGATATATTGAATCGAAACGTAAGACACCCAAAGATTTGCAGCCCTAATATGTATACACACACACACACACACACACACACACACACACACACACACACACACACACACACACACACACACACACACACACACACACACACACACACACACACACACACACACACACACCAACTGTTCCACCGCCAAAACATTCCTCTTGATTAGGACAAAAAAAACAACAAAATTCCAACACCAACTATTTCAACTCATTCAGACCATCCCTATTTATTTTTTTTTTCACCATTTTCAAAAAAATTACACATTTTCCCGAGATTCCCTAATTCCATTTACTACTTCAACATTTCTTGCCCGTTTTGAACAATTCCAACACCAACCAATTCAGCTCATTCAGGACATTCATGCTCCTAATCATTTTCCCCCAAAAATCCCCTTTTCCCAAAATTCCCAGGAAATTCCCATTGAAATGCACAATTCCCACATGTTTCAACCTTATTAAAATCATTCCAACATCAACACATTCCACTCATCCTGGACATTCAAACCAACACTTTCCCAGGTTCCAAACCGAATTCCGGTTTTCCTGGAAATTGAAACTATTCAACATTCAAACTATTCTTACATTCATACAACATTCTGTCAGCATTTCACTTCAACCTCGGCATTGGAGCATTCTCACACAGTTCCTTCAGGAATTGCCTCATCTAGTTCTAAATAATGTCCTCCTTAATGAGGTTGGTGGTGTTTTTAAATATGATTATGCTAAAGTACTGTTTAAGTTAAGAATGTTTCATCAAAACACAGTGAACCAATTTTAAAAAGGCTTTTTTAAAAAAATGAGAAACATGTCAATATGATGCTGTGAATCTTTAGGCACTACACAATTTGATTTGATTCTTAATATTGCGAAACAAAATGCCAGATAATATGTCTTACCTTATATACACACACCATAATAATACTCCTATGTTAAAGCACACCAAGCAGTGTGGTTTCATAGCTTACCAAAGTCCTACAAAAACATTTTGACAGATTTTTGTAATGTTCTATATTTTCAATGGAACATATAAAATGTTGGTGTTGTTTACTTGAGTCATATTGCAGTCTACACATACACTATGTACAGCCCTTACCTCTGGGCTGATACTGAGGGCGACTGTGTTGACCAGTTTGACGCGAGCAAATGATCGAATGTCCAGTACTGTGGACGTGTGTTTGGATATGACAATCTGTTTATTCCAAACTATCAAAATTAAATCAAATGTAGGTTATACAACAAAGTATGCTGACCTTGGCTGGCACAGTTACAGCATTGTCCCGGCACGGTCGAAAACTGTTTGTCTTCCAATCGCCCTGCCCGTGCTCACACCTGAACCCAATTTAAGGAGGCTACCATGGTAACCACACCATAGCAACAGTCCCATGCCTGTCAATACTTTGTGGTTCTTAAGAGGAAGTGGGCGGAGCAATCCGCCGAAAAGGAAATTCCACGAGCTGAGGCCAGCATTCAATTAGACAATATAAAATAAAAACAATATAAACCATCCATCCATCCATTTTCTACCGCTTATTCCCTTTGGGGTGGCGGGGGCGCTGGTGCCTATCTCAGCTACAATCGGGCGGAAGGCGGTGTACACCCTGGACAAGTCGTCACCTCATCGCAGGGTCAACACAGATAGACAGACAACATTCACACACTAGGGACCATTTAGTGTTGCCAATCAACCTATCCCCAGGTGCATGTCTCTGGAGGTGGGAGGAGCCTATCCCCAGGTGCATGTCTTTGGAGGTGGGAGGAGCCTATCCCAGGTGCATGTCTTTGGAGGTGGGAGGAGCCTATCCCCAG